>NC_052059.1:24181435-24483528 GCF_903992535.2 Arvicola amphibius
TCTTGCATTGCTGTTTCTGCTATCTAAAAATCCCAAGTGTTCAGATTATAAATGGCTTTCAAAATCACATATTATTAAGCTTCTGAGTTTGAGCACTAAAAAAATCTCAAAAGGTAGAGGAAAGAATGGAAACTGTAGGAATTTAATGTTGTTTAAAAAATTATATTTTGTGTGTTTGAATGTTTTGTCTTCATCATATGTGAATGCTTGCCACCATGATTTTTGAAGCACATGGATATCAGGAAAGGGTGGGGGATTCTCTGGAACTTATATTGTGGGTGGTTATGAGAGAATATCTTGGTGTTGGGAACAGATTTTGGGAGCTGTGCATAAACAATCTAGTTTTCTAGTATTATTACCTTCTGTGATATATCCCTAGCTCCCTGGATCTTATTCTGAGTTGACTTTGTCTCTTATATATCAATAATCTAGATAGGAATGAATAGAGAATGTAAATAGTTCAACACTAACAACAGAGAACTTATACATAACCCCCTGTCCACAGACATGGCTTCAGCTTCCTGAATTTATGATGGATATTTTTCTGCACAGAGGAAGAGAATTTGAGAGAGAGGTAGACTTCACCTATCATATAATATCCTGCTTGTTCTACATCTTAGATCAGAAATGCCAAAGGAAAACATCTCTTCAAATAGATGGGCATAGAACACACATGCTATTTTTTATTATGTAGGAGAAATTTGATTCAGTGTTTAAAACGACAGTGAATTTGGAGCAAAATATAGTGATCCACTTTTACTTTCCCAGTATCAAGAGTTTATACACAACTGCTTCTTTTATTAATAGTCAACTTTTGAAAATTCAATTCAATAAATATTCTACATTCCTTCTTTTTGACTTAAACTTCTTCAATATATTGAAGAAAAAAATATCAATAACTTCTCAATTAGCATATTCTCTTTAAAGAAAAAATAATCTCCTTTTTTACAGAATTAAATGATATATTTAAAATTGTATTTAATTTTCAATATATGTGTTTGTGCATGCATGCATCTGTGTGAGTGTGTTTAGTATTTGTTGGAGTCACAAAAGAGTGCAAAAACCACTAAAACTGCTGTTATGAGCAAATGTTAGCCTTCCTGTGTTTGCTGTGACTTTACTCTGTCTAGAAGTAAAAGTGGTAAACATTTATAACCTCTGAGCTATCTCTCCAGGCCACTTTTTTGCAATCGTTACATTTATTTGTTTGTTTGTTTGTTATTTTTGCTTGCTTGTTTGATATTTGGTTCGTTGATTTCATTTGATTTTATTTGGTTTTTACAAGGCAGATTTTCCTTGTTTTTAGCTCTGGTTTTCCTGAAACTCACTTTGTAGAACAGCTTGGCCTCAAACTCAGAGATAACCTGTATCCATTTACCTCCTGAGTTCTGGGATTAAAGGCATGTGCCATCACCGCCTAGCTGTGGTTTATTTTTTTCTCTTCATCCATGTTTAGTATATGTGCACACTAGCATTGGATACTATGGAACTTAATGTATATTCTTTCTAATAAACCAGAATGTAATCTCTTACAGTCAACTGACTTATCTTTCAAAAGTACTATATTTAATGTGATATATATATATATATATATATATGATTTAAAAGATTTGATTATTTAAATTTACTGTATAAATTTAAGATTCCTTTTCTCCCAGTGTTTTTTGTTGAGAACCAACTTGGTGTTTAACCTTGTAAGTTCTATTATTAATATATGATGGAAATGATTATATGAATGGGCATTTGGGGACAGATACAGCCACAGAAGGAGAGAAAATACAAGCAGTAGCCCGAGGCTCCGGCAAAATCAAATTTGCAGTCTTGTTTAAGACTGCATCAACGCTGACCTTGAGTTGAAAGAGAAGCCACTCTCAGAGCAACAAAATCAAGGCCAAATTGGAGCCCAGCTCACAACAACTTTCAAATTTTCTCACTTAACCTTTTTCCAGATTAAAGTCCTACAACTTCTACTTCAGACAAATGTGGCTGTACTTCGTGCTGTGAGAACCAACCCCACTTCAGACTTTTCACTTTCATTGTAACCTATGTGAATCCTCTCCTTTGTTGCTTTTAATTGATTAAGACAAGCCAAAGGTTTCCACATTTACTTAAGTTTCAAAGCTTTTGTTTTTAGGGCTGTGGATTCAAGCCAGGGCCTTGCACATGGTAAACAAGCATGCTGGAGCTGATCAAGACACCTGTTTTCAAAAAAAGTTATTTAATGTTAGAAAGCAAATCTATACAACATGTTTTCCTTTTTTATTTCCAGAAGTCTTAACTTTGTAATGAGGTATTTTTATTAACAAGAATATATATATATATATATATCCTGAGTTAACATGTGAAACAATACACATGAAGAAAAACTGAGTTCCCACTATACCATTTTAATTCTTATCCTCAAACTAACATTCTTCTACTTTTCTCCATTCCTGTGAGAGCAGCAACAGGATGAAAATACTTACACACAGTTATCACAGACAAAAGAAGTTGGGATGCTTTCAAAATGCCATAATGCTATATATATATATTGGCATAGATTCAATATTCTATAAAACTAGTCAAAACAAATTATGCATAAATAAATCAATAGAAATAATGGCAATAAGAGATCCTTATAAAACATGTATAAAGGAAGCAGTAAAAATGGAGACTGTAGTTGCTATGTAAAATAAATAAAAAAAATTTAAAAAGCCATAAACTAATAGAACCACCTTTCTGAGGCTCTCTCTGACTCCAGCCTGTTTTTTTTTTTTTAGTTAACATTTACTTATTCAAGTTATAGCCAGTTTGGAGTACATATAACATTAAAATAAATAATTTATTATAAATTATTTCATACTAATTGAATTTCAACTCTAATAAATATATACATATCTATTCTATGAACTAATTTACTCTTATGTGATTTGTTTGAAATTAATAATAATTTTATAATTTATCTTAAAAGTATTGCCTCTTGGCAAATTAAGTGGCAACTGACAAATGCTAAGTAGCTACAAAGCTTTCATGTTATTGTATCTTGATGAACAATAAAGTTTTGTGGTTAAATGATAAAGAAAATGCCAAACTTGCAAGATATACAATTTTTAAAGAGGACTAAGTAAAAACACAGAGGTCTTGATTTTACTAAAATGTTCTGATTTAAATCTCTATGGACCTCTTATTTTTTGATTATTATTGTTGCACACACCCTGACACACAAATATATGTAAATTCAACCTGTTGGATCTGTCAAGTGTGGTTGGTGTACATGATTTCAGAGCACATGACTTTTTATTGAGTAGCCTGTTAGGGGCTATTCTCTTCTCCCTCTCAGCATTCAGTGATTGTCTACAGTTCTTTGTCTAGGCAGCAGAGCCTTGGCGAATACCCCCTTCCATCTCAGCATTCCTATTGGTGTTGTCATTGTTCAAGTCTTCTGTAGGCAGTTGAACTTCATAGTGTTGAAGTTTGCCTATCATTTCTAACATGCACAATCTCAGAACAAGCCTGTGTTCCCCTGGCTATTTCAATATTTCCATCCACTTTAACATGATGTTTCTTGAGTCTTGGGTGCAGGAGTTGTGTTGTACATACATCCACTGTGGCTGGGAATTAGGTCTTGGTTTTTCCTTACTCTTCCGACAGATTATCTGTAAAATCTGTCATGTTATATGCTCAAATTGTAATTACTGGTGATTTATATGTGTTCTTTTTTGCACTAGTGATTCTTTTAAATTTTTTGAAAGTATTTTTATTGTTTGGAGTTTTTTTAAGATTTATTTATTTATTATGTATACAGTGTTCTGTCTGCATGTATGCCACCAGACTAGAAGAGGACACCAGACCTCATTACAGATGGTTGTGAGCCACCATGTGGTTGCTGGGAATTGAACTCAGGACCTCTGGAAGAGCAGGAAGTGCTCTTAACCTCTGAGCCATCTCTCCAGCCCCCTTTTGAAAATATTTTTAAAGGATATAATGAACAATGTATACAGTGTATTTTGATCAAATCCACCCTCTATTTTCCCCAACCAGCTCCTATTTCCATCTTCATGTCCTGTTCTCTGTCTCCCATTCATCTGTTCAGCCATCCATCTATTCCTTCTTGAATTCTTCCCACTTATTACTGTCTGAATGTGCATGACCCGTGGGTGTGGAGCCTCACATTGTTTCATGGACAGTCTATTAGTGACCACAGTCATGAAGAAATTTATTCATTTATAAGAATTAACTCTCATCAGTATTTTTTTATAATTCTGTTTTCTGATTTATTTCTAAACCCTGATTGAGACTCTCAATACATATTAACCAAAGGATGTTATAGGACTATCAGACACTTGGTGAAAGATTTTCTTTCCAGACACTCCAGATAAATTCTGGAAAGAAATTTATCCTGATCATTTGCTTCAGTGGTTATCTGACATGATTCTCCATTGTAAAGTAACCACTTTTCCTTTTGTAGTGGTAATGGCTGTTAAGTTGCAAAATGATACTAAATGTCTTCTAACCTGGCTCTCCTCAAAACTGCTGCCTGTTTGGATAAAAACAAGAAAACAAAAGAACTACTTCTATTGTTTTCTATCATTTATAATTTTTCTAAATGTTTAGAAAAAAGGTCAAAATAAAATATTATTTAAATTTATTTATTCCCTTCTGTTTAATTACTACTAGCTTTGGTATGATAGATGGACACTCACACTGAAATATACAAAGTTTTATATACTATTTCTCTGATAACATAATGTTGTGTTCAATATTGTCTAGAACATATGTTTATTATAAACTACACTGCACTATGATGTTATTATAAACAATTTGCTATTAAGAATAGCAAGAAAATGTTCATAAAAAGATTAATGTATTTTGAAAATGTGTACATATGAAAAATTGAATATTATTAAACAATAAAAATGATTATTTGAATGTTTTGGAAAATGTGAGTACTTAGTACCTGTAATAATAATCAAGGTCACTGAAACTCAGACACAAAGCATGATGTTCTCTCATGAAGGCATATCATAGACTGTAATGCTCATGTGGATAATTTTAAGCATTCTTAAGTACAGATATAGTGCAACATTAGAAAGGACGCTGAGAAGGTTTAGTGTTATGTGAAGAGAAGGATAGAGTTACAGGCAAAAGGACATTTATATACTGAAAAAAAAAAGATGGAAAGAATTGTGGGTTTTTTATTTTGTTTCTTATTTGGTGAAGATTTACTCTTTTTTTGCAGGGGATATACACAGAAGAATGTATTGGTTGTCTTGCACAAACTTAAAGTAGACCCCTATTGCTGAAGAAAGTGATGATGTCTAACTAGAGACTTGACCCTCATTGACTAATACTCATGATTCCATTGCATGATAGCTGAGGAGAAAGGCAACTAACTCAGTTTCAAATACTGCAATCTACTCTGTTGATCTACTTACATAATATACTAGTGCAACATGACAAAAATGTTGTGGAAGTAACTAACCACTGTCTGATTTGCTTTACAGTCCATTCCACTAGATGAAACCCATGCCTGACTCTTCTTGATTGACCAAGAACATGAGGAAAATAAGGCATGGACCTAAGGGAAAACTAAATACTATTGTTCTGCTAATGACCTCTAATAACATTCTACTATTCCTATATTTAGTGTCTCACTCAGCACAACAGATACTTCTTGGTGTCAGAGATGGGAACTAATAAAAGATTTACAAAAAGAAAATGTATAGAAATTGAGAGATCCTGGAACATATAGTATTAAGTGTGATGTCTTCATCAAAACTCTCCCCTCGGGACTCAGGGAACTCTTTGAACAAGGAAGCAGAAAGAGTGTAAGAGCCAATAGCGATAGAAGATACAAAGGAAATAAGACCTTAAAAACATGAGTGACACACATATGAACTCATAGTGGCTACGGCCGTATTGGCAGGTCCTGAACAGGTTCCAGCACTGAGAGGAAGAAGTAACCATAATCTCCTATCTTTACAAGATGCTATATGTAATTGACAACTGCATGCAAAGGAATTCAGTTTTCTCCAATGATGTCTCAGTGGGTATATAAGCTGCATTTCATGGTAGGACTTTACAGCCATGAGTAGATAGTGAAAACAGAATGAACTCAATAGATAGTGTCTTTGTAGAGTTTTTGTTTCACTTTGCCTTGTTTTGACATTTTTTTTTATCTTACTAGTCTTTTGATTGTGTATTTTGTTTTCTGATTTTGTGTTTTTAATGGTATGTATTTTGTGCTTTTTTGCTATTTTATTTTTTAAAATTCTGCTTTGTTTGCTTTTCTTACGTGATATTTTTTTAAGCAAGAGAGAATGAAAGTGTCAATTTGGTGAGAAATTTCAGGAAGATGTGGAAGAAAATCTATGATAAAGATATATTGTGCAAGTTTCTAATAAAAAGTGCAATTGATAGTGAAAATGCAAAACTCTAAAATGAAGATCCATGGCTTCAGAATGGCCTTTTTAATTATATAGGAATCCACTGAGATGTGAAGAATTTGGGATTTGGCAAGTGTTAATTTGAATAGTTACATGGTAAAACTGATATGGCTGTGTGCTGCTTTTACTTCTGAGTTTATTATAACATAGTATTTTTAAATAAAAATGATTTTTAATATTTCTTTGAATGAAGTAGTATAATTAGTGCCATAACTACAAGACATAATGAGAAAAAAAATCTGAGAGTGAGGTCATTATTCTGCTAAACTTTATCAAAATATGACTTGTTTCTAGGAAAGAATATTCCAGGATTCACAGAGTCCAGCATACCCCAGAATATCTCATTTTCCTTTGTATTCACAAACACAGATGCCTGATTAAAAAATAAAGTTAAGCACAGTGGGTGAGAGTTTTACTTTTGCCATTAAAAATGAGCTTCTTTTCAGACAATAAAGTCAACACTGTGGGAAACATCACTGACATCATAGCTTATATAAAATAACTTGATAACACTAAAAAAACCACACCATGTTATTGTATGTTAAATAACAATATATAATTATGTTTTTCCTTTGTCAATTACAACTCTGTTACTCATGGAATTAATGTTGTTTTATAGTTAGTTTTCTTGGCAGCTTGCATCCTTTATATGAAAGTAATTTTTTTAAAAATAAGTGAACATTTCTGTTCCCTAATGAATATATTTTCAACTCATATCAAGTAACTGAACAATATAACATGAAATATATTGCTAGTTATATAACTAATTAACTTGAAATTTGTTTATATAAAACAATAATTACTTAAAAATAGAGCTCTCTTATCATTCTGTCCTTTCCAATATATTTTCTTTTAGATTGAAAAATATTAATTGCATATTAGATTTAGAACATTCATAATGAAGTTTTTAACAGGAAAGGTAAAAAGTAATTCAAAACCTCTCACAAAATTTCCCACCAATTTTGTCTGTTATTCTGTGCCTGCTTATTTTGTGCTGATTTTCTCTTTCCAAAAATTTCCTTCAGTCTACCTTGCAGTAGACTTTATGCATCATTGATTCTTGAGATTGTTTCTTTCTTGCTAAGGTCATTAATGAGACCCCTAAATTCCACTCTCTTATTCTCATACAGATTTTCACATGTTTTATAATCTAGGCTCTTATAAATTGTGTATTTCCTAGAATTGCTAAATGCATAAAGTGGTAAATTACAGTTTGCTGATTTTAATGTTGGCATAGTAAAACTATATACAGTAAAAATGGCCTTCAAGTAAGAATTACACTTAAAATATCTAGTCCATTTGTATTTGGTAAATTCAGAGAAAATACTCTAATCTATCTTACCTCGATGAGTCCAAAGCTCTATACCTAATTTCCTTCTATAATAAATTTTTTTTAAAAAAACTGTAACTATAATTCTCTAGTCTTCAATGCCATCTAACAACCCAGGAGGATATAATTTACCTCTGTAAACAAGAATTACAATGCAGGCCACTTCTAAAACTATAGAAATGACAGAAATATCTGGCTTCCTGTACAGTCACTCAAAATTCCTCTGCAACATTGGTATATCCGTCTTTTTCCTACAGGCCTGGAATATCTGGCAGGCTTAAATGACAAGTGTTTTAATGAATTGTCCTACCATGTCTCAGGAAATTTTGGTAGTCCTTTGTATTCTTCATAATGTCTACCAAGCTTTTCTATAAAACATAAAATTTTTAAAGACTTTTCCACCTTGTTTTGACAAAGTTTTGCAGTTGTTTTTCTTTTTGCCCTGCATGTTTAGTGTTCAGAGTACACAGGCAGCAGTTGAGGCAAGAACTTTTTTTTTGCCCAAATGACAAGTCTGCCACAATGAAACAAACTCCATGTGGAGGTACTTTAATGTCCACCATCCTTTTATGAAGTAGATTGGTGTTGCCAAGAACAGAAATATCTAAATATCTTCCGAAAGCCATCTGGTTATTAAACATCTTAAATGCTTAATAACATTCAGTAGGTATCTGACGCATTTGAAGATCACCTATCTTTCTAAATTATATTTGTATTTAACTTTGTGAATGTACCTAACATGGCTACAAGTTATTACTATGTATAATTAACTACTAATTTATATTTCTAAATTGTACATTACATTTTTAATGAGTTGCATATGTATAATACACCCAAGAATAGAAATATACATAGATATAACCAAAATAATCTAAAATTTGTATCAATATACCAAAATCCATACAAATGTAAAATATTTGTGGTTAATAGTTTTCCTTTCATATTATATTCTTGTATCTTCTCTAATTGATTATAAACCTCCACATCCCACTGAATGGCCAGAAACCACCCACCCCTCATCCTGGCAATGTTCACTTTCTGTTCTCTAGACTGCTTCCTTTTGTCTGAGAGCAAAAATATCTTTAGGGATCTCTGAAAAAAATTGTGATAATGATCAAGTCCCGAGAAAGCTAGTTATAAGATTTGCTGTCCAGTCTCAAAACTGATCCCATGCAGAGTGATCACATGCCTTGTAGGTTTTCCTGGTTTATTTTTTTATATCCTGTAGGCAAGATATTCAGGACGTCTCTTCAGATAAAACCTGATCACTATTAACTTTGAAGGAATCCAAAATCTACTTGCCTGATTCTCATATCTGGATGGCTGGCAACTGCCTGGCTGGTTCACCCCATCTGTCACTTCTCCTTCTTCCTTGTTTTTGTCTCTTATTCTCTTTCTTTCCTTACAGTCAAGATTCTACCTCCTAATTATTCTTTCTGCCTGCCAGTACTGCCTATCCCTCCAATGACTAGTTATTGGCTGTTCAGCTTTTTATTAGACCAAGCAGGTACCTTTGGCAGACAAGATGAAATTTCAATAAATCTTTACATAATTAAGTAAATGCAGCATAAGCAAATGTAACACATCTTTATACAGTTAAAACAATATTCCATAAAAATATTGTATTTTTAGTTTTAATTTTTTAAGTATTCTCCATATTGATTTCCAGAGTGACTTCATCAAATTCCATTCCCACTGACAGTAAATGAAGGTTCTACTTTCTCCACAGCCTTACTAGCATTTGTTGGCAGTTGTTTTGTAGATGTTGGTTATTATAACTTTGATTAGAGGAAATCTCATATTTGTTTTAGTATGAATACTTTTTGAGGTATTTATTTCTAAGCATTTTTATTTCTTCTATTGACCATGGGGTTATTATTCATTGGATCATTTGTTTCTTGTTTCCTTGTATCTCTAGTTATTAATCTTCTATCAGAGGTATAGCTGGAAAAGATTTTGTCCAATTCTTTGAATTTCTTCTTCACTTAATTTACAATATGTTTATCTGTACATAACTATAGCTTTATAGTTTTATGTGATTCCAGGTGTTGATATTTGGCTTTTATTCCTTGGCAAACAGAGTACGCTTTGAACGTTCTTAATTTAATTTTTCACTAAAATAAATATAAACAGAAAGATTATTCCAAAACTCAGACTGTGAAATTATTATCAATCTAGTACCGAAATCAGATAAAGACAGTACAACAACAACAAAAAAACTATATGCTATATACTGATAACTCTGATGAATGTAGTTACAAAAATTCTCAACTTTAATTCATATTATAGTCAAGCACATATCAAGATAATCATCCACATAAATCATACTACTATTTTCCTAGAAATTCAAGGTGGATTCAAAACACAAAGGTAAATAAATATAATATACCATAAATGGACTTTTATTCAAAAATGTTATAATTAGCTGAACAGATAGAGCCTGGGCAAAAATCCAACATTATGTCCTTCTTTCATGATAAAAATCATACAGAATAGAACCAGAGAAGCTATACCTTTGCATAATAAAGGCTACATAATATAAATATACAGTCAACATTATTCTAAAAGAAGAAAATTAAAAGCAATCTCAATAAAATCAAGTATAATATAGGACTGCTTACTATAGCGACTCATTTTCAGTACTGGGTTATAGGAATTAACCAGAACAATAAGACAATATAAAAAACAAAGGGATATAGGTAATAAAAGGAGAAATCAAAATATCTCTATTTGCAGATGATAGATATGTTATTATATCTAAACTACTCAAAACTTCCACCAGAAATTTTCTAGAAATAATGGTCAATTTCAGAAAACTGGCACAGTACAAAATCAGCTTCTAAATACCTGTAGTATTTCCTGATTTTTTTTCAAAAAGTGAGATGTTCTATATTAAAGCTTTTGCCAACAGCCTCAGACAATCATGTCATGACACAATATTCCGTATCAATTGGATGCCGATATCATTGACGTTCAGTTGCTTCAGCTAGATTTTTTTCCCATAGCACTAACTAGATTGATTGTCAAGTGTAATCAAGCTTGAAAATGTTTTTAATTAAGTGTATTATCAGTTTTGAACACTATTCAGTATAATGTAAATATAAAAATACTTAAATATAAAAAAGTAATAAAAGTACAAAAAAATCCTCTAATGAAGGAAGGGCTTAGTGGCAAAAATAAGAAAATTTTATGTCTATGTTTGGATTTCATTGTGCATGATCATTTCACAGAACTACCACATCAGTAGACTAAGAAAGTAGGGGAATATGTTTGATAGTGTATTGCATACTAAACCCGAGACCCAAAACACACATATTCATAGGGAGATACAAAGAAAATTACACAAAATCACCTCTTTATTTCTGTGATTTCCAATTTTTCTTCATATATTTTGTTATATATTATATGGCATGTTATATCCATGTTATATGGCGTGGATTTAAATGTTCAAAGGAAGTTTAATCATAGCTCCACTATGCACCTGCTCTATAAATGTAAATGAATACTTTGGTCCTTCAGTTTTCTTACCTAAGAACATACCATGCACCACTCTTAGGAGAATCACTTAAGTAAACTCACATGCACAATTTCTTTGGTTATGAAATGGAAAGTGAATGATTATTTGCGTGAAGTCATTCATTTCAGCGCCATGGAGATTCTTACTCACGCACACATAAATACACAAGTGTATGGGTGATTAGCTTTCTATGACATCATTCAATGCTTAAAATAACTTAAGCTCAGTTAATTCATCATACAGCAAATATCAGCTGGAAGGTATTCATCGAGTGTGATTTTCATACATGAATTTGTATGCACAAAATTTTTCAAATACTCCTATCATTCCTTCATTAAATTACCCCATAGAATGTGTGAACTAAAGAATTTTTTATTTCTTTGCTATTGCACTAACACCAATGCATCTCAAAATAACAATATTTTCTTCAGAAAGTTCTCCTAAAACTCCATTTAACTTTTAAAAAACTTACCAGGTTAGCTTTTTCTGTACCACTAAAAAGATACATAAATATAATAACCAAAAAGACACACTATTTTACTTTTATATCAACATCTGTTCCATATCACACTTTATGTTGACTGCAGCAAAGAGGACATGGTAGAAATGAACGTGTTTTTTCCACAATCCTTAATGTACCTTCATACAGTCTATTTTACCAGTGAGGCTTCCCATTAAGAATTTTTATCTGACTTAGAGTTTTCTGTATTTCCAGGAGATTTTTAATGTAGCTTTACTTCAGCAGTTCAGCATTTTGTTGAATTCTACCTTCATATCTTACATCAATTTCTTTATTTCATTTATCTCTTTCTGTTCCTTTTAAAAATATTTTTATCTTGTTAAATTTGTTTAAAAACATCTAAAATTCTTCTTTTTACTTATTTGTCTGCAAGTTCTTCTAGTTAATTTTCATTAAGGGTCATTACTATACAATACGCTATACAAAATATGAAATTATACAGACTATGTAATTTTGGAACAGGTATGATGTCTATACTTTTTGTTACAGTTTCTGCACTCGGAGTGAGACAACCATAGCTACTTGGTGGATAGAGTATTTTCATGTGTATATTATTTTAAAGTCAACTTTATTTCTTCAGAGGAGATGTTTGCAATGTCCTAAAGAGGTAATAACTCATAATAGGGTTCAAATGTTATGTCCTTTGTTAGTCTGATATTCTGGGTTACAGGCTCGTGCTTAATTTTTTGGTATCATTTGTTGTTTGGTATCTTAGAATCCTAGGCAAATTGTTTTGAGCAAATTCCTTTTTTTTTTTTTTTTTTTGGCCTAATAGACTGATCCTAGATCTAAAGACTTTGGCAAAGCTGACTGGTCCATGATTGTTATCTAGTTAAATTCTGCTGGGTCTCAACGTGATAGGGAGAATCCAGAAGGAGACTCTAGAACCCCAGAGGCAGGTACAAAGACATAGACTGACCAGAAAGCAGAGGATACTGATTCATTCACTAGACCATATAGAAAACTATCAAATTATTGGAAGTAGTCAGCTGGGCTTTCCTGACATGTGTTTAATTAAAGGTAAAAAATGCTCATGGGCAGTGATGTAGAATGTCAAAAATGTATCTATTCATTCACCTGACTAAGAAAAATGAACGTTCACTAAGGGAAGAGCTGGTTTCATTTAGTTCAAATACTCCAGTAAATTCAAATCTACTCTTGTATATTTAAATTATTTCATCTACAAGAATTCTAAGGAAATAGAGGGAGAATTATACATGGTAGATTTTTATGCATTTTTATGCATAGTCTCTCCTATATTAAAAAACCAAATAAGAGAGAATCTGAGAATAATATTTATATCATTATCAAGGAAATAGAGTCTGAAGAATATATTTAGTCAAGTGTGACTATAAACTGCTTTGGTTACATTACAAAAAGATTTAATCTTAAACCATATAAGATTATTCATCTAGAAAAATAATTATTTAAAGACATATTTTACAGTCTGTCTCACATAAATAGTAGGGTATCTTTTTCATTTAAGTATTTTTCACAGAAAATTTGTAAAGGAAGCTAGAATTAAGAAAGGTTCATTTCAGAAAACTTCCCCAACCTAAAGAAGGATGTTCCTATGAAGGTACAAGAAGCCTACAGAACACCAAATAGACTGGATCAAAAGAAAGCATCCCCACGCCATATAATAATCAAAACACAAAACATACAGAATAAAGAACAGATATTAAGAGCTGCAAAGGAAAAAGGTCAAGTAACATATAAAGGGAAACCTATCAGAATTACACCTGATTTCTCAATGGAAACCATGAAAGCCAGAAGAGCTTGGATAGATGTGCTACAGACACTTAGGGAACATGGATGCAAGCCTAGACTATTATACCCAGCAAAGCTTGCATTCACCATTGATGGAGAAAACAAGATATTCCAGGACAAAAACAGATTTAAACAATACGCAGCCACAAATCCAGCCTTGCAGAAAGTAATAGAAGGAAAATCACAAACCAAGGAGTCCAACAACGCCGACAATAACTCAGGCATCTAGCGACCCTTCACCAGCACAACTAGAAGAAGGGAAACACACAAACTCTACTACTAAAAATGACTGAAGTTAACAACCACTGGTCATTAATATCACTTAATATCAATGGACTCAATTCACCTATAAAAAGGCACAGGCTAAGAGACTGGATACGAAAACAGAATCCAACATTTTGCTGTTTACAAGAAACACACCTCAACCACAAAGACAGGCACCTACTCAGAGTAAAGGGTTGGGAAAAGGTTTATCAAGCAAATGGCCCTAAGAAACAAGCGGGTGTGGCCATACTAATTTCCAACAAAGTTGACTTCAAACTAAAATCAATCAGAAGAGATGGAAAGGGACACTTTATACTCATAACAGGAAAAATCCTTCAGAATGAAGTCTCAATCCTGAATATCTATGCCCCTAATATAAAAGCTCCCACTTATGTAAAAGAAACACTTCTAGAACTCAAGGCAGCCATCAAACCACACACACTAATAGTTGGAGACTTCAACACTCCTCTCTCACCAATGGACAGGTCAATCAGACAGAAACCTAACAGAGAATTGAAAGACTTAATGGAGGTAATGAACCAAATGGACTTAACAGACATCTATAGAACATTCCACCCAAATAGGAAAGAATATACCTTCTTCTCTGCGGCTCATGGAACCTTTTCGAAAATTGACCATATACTTGGTAACAAAGCAAACTTCCACAGTTACAAAAAAATATTAGTAACCACCTGTGTCTTATCGGATCACCATGGATTAAAATTAGAATTCAACAACAATGCTACCCCCAGAAGGCCCACAAACTCATGGAAACTGAACAGTCAACTACTGACCCACACCTGGGTCAAGGAAGAAATAAAGAAAGAAATTAAAGTCTTTCTTGAATTTAATGAAAACAAAGACACAACATACTCAAACCTATGGGACACAATGAAAGCAGTGCTAAGAGGAAAGTTCATAGCATTAAGTGCCCACTTAAAGAAAACGGAGAAAGCACTCATTGGTGACTTAACAGCACACCTGAAAGCTCTGGAAAAAAAAGAAGCAGACTCACCTAGGAGAAGTAGAAGACTGGAAATAATCAAACTGAGGGCAGAAATCAACAAAATAGAAACACAGAAAACAATCCAAAGAATCAATGAAACAAGAAGCTGGTTCTTGGAGAAAATCAACAAGATTGACAAACCCTTAGCCAAACTAATCAAACGGCAGAGAGAGAACACGCAAATTAACAAGATCAGAAATGAAAAGGGGGACATAACCACAGACACAGAGGAAATTCAGAAAATCATTAGATCTTACTACAAAAGCCTGTATGCCACAAAATTGGAAAATGTAAAAGAAATGGACAGTTTTTTAGATAAATACCATATACCAAAGTTAAACCAGGACCAGGTAAATGCTCTAAATCGTCCTGTTAGTCGCGAAGAATTAGAAACTGTTATCAGAAACCTCCCTACCAAAAAGAGCCCAGGACCAGATGGTTTCAATGCGGAATTCTACCAGAACTTCCAAGAAGACCTAATACCTATACTCCTTAAGGTATTTCATAATATAGAAACACAAGAGTCACTGCCAAATTCCTTCTATGAAGCTACAGTTACCCTGATACCTAAACCACACAAAGACTCAACCAAGAAAGAGAATTACAGGCCAATCTCACTCATGAACATGGACGCAAAAATTCTCAATAAAATACTGGCAAACCGAATCCAAGAACACATTAGAAAAATTATCCATTACGATCAAGTAGGCTTCATCCCAGAGATGCAGGGCTGGTTCAACATACGAAAATCTATTAATGTAATTCATCATATAAACAAACTGAAGGAAAAAAACCATATGGTCATCTCATTAGATGCTGAAAAAGCATTTGACAAAATTCAGCACCCTTTTATGATAAAGGTCTTGGAGAGATTAGGGATACAAGGGTCATTCCTAAATATAATAAAAGCTATTTACAGCAAGCCGACAGCTAACATCAAATTAAACGGAGAGAAACTCAAGGCTATCCCACTAAATTCAGGAACACGACAAGGCTGTCCACTCGCTCCTTATCTCTTCAATATAGTGCTTGAAGTTCTAGCAATAGCAATAAGACAACATAAGGGAATCAAGGGGATTCAATTTGGAAAGGAAGAAGTTAAACTTTCATTATTTGCAGATGATATGATAGTATACATAAGCGACCCCAAAAACTCCACCAAAGAACTCCTACAGCTGATAAACTCCTTCAGTAACGTGGCAGGATACAAGATCAACTCCAAAAAATCAGTCGCCCTCCTATACACAAAGGATAAGGAAGCAGAGAGGGAAATCAGAGAAGTATCACCTTTCACAATAGCCACAAATAGCATAAGATATCTGGGAGTATCGCTAACCAAGGAAGTGAAGGATTTATTTGACAAGAACTTTAAGTCTTTGAAGAAAGAAATTGAAGAGGATACCAGAAAATGGAAGGATCTCCCCTGCTCGTGGATTGGGAGGATCAACATAGTAAAAATGGCAATTCTACCAAAAGCAATCTATAGATTCAATGCAATCCCAATCAAGGTCCCATTAAAATTCTTCACAGAGATTGAGAGGACAATAATCAACTTTATATGGAAAAACAAGAAACCCAGGATAGCCAAAAAAATCTTATACAATAAAGGAACTTCTGGAGGCATTACCATCCCTGACTTCAAACTTTATTACAGAGCTACAGTATTGAAAACGGCTTGGTATTGGCATAAGAACAGAGAAGTTGACCAATGGAATCGTATAGAAGACCCGGATCTTAAACCACAAACCTATGAACACCTGATTTTTGATAAAGGAGCCAAAAGTACACAATGGAAGAAAGAGGGCATCTTCAACAAATGGTGCTGGCATAACTGGATGTCAACCTGTAGAAGAATGAAAGTAGATCCATATCTATCACCATGCACAAAACTCAAGTCCAAATGGATTAAAGACCTCAATATTAATTTGAACACATTGAGATTGATAGAGGAGAAAGTGGGAAGTACTCTACAACAAATGGGCACAGGGAACCGTTTCCTATGCATAACCCCAGCTGCACAGACTTTAAGGGCAACATTGAATAAATGGGACCTCCTGAAGTTGAGCAGCTTCTGTAAACCAAAGGACATTGTCACTAAGACACAAAGGCAGCCTACTGACTGGGAAAAGATCTTCACCAACCCTGCAACTGACAAAGGTCTGATCTCTAAAATATATAAGGAACTCAAGAGACTAGACGGTAAAATGCCAATTAACCCAATTAAAAAATGGGGCGATGAACTGAACAGAGAATTCTCAACAGAAGAAGTTCGAATGGCCAAAAGACACTTAAGGTCATGCTCAACCTCCCTAGCTATCAGGGAAATGCAAATCAAAACAACTTTGAGATATCATCTTACACCTGTCAGATTGGCTAAAATCCAAAACACCAATAATAACCTTTGCTGGAGAGGTTGTGGGGTAAGGGGCACACTCATCCATTGCTGGTGGGAATGCAAACTTGTGCAACCACTTTGGAAAGCAGTGTGGCGGTTTCTCAGGAAATTCGGGATCAACCTACCCCAGGACCCAGCAATTCCACTATTGGGAATCTACCCAAGAGATGCCCAATCATACAACAAAAGCATATGCTCATCTATGTTCATAGCAGCATTATTTGTAATAGCCAGATCCTGGAGCCAGCCTAGATGCCCTTCAGTGGAAGAATGGATGAAGAAACTGTGGAATATATACATGCTAGAATACTACTCAGCGGTAAAAAACAATGACATCTTGAATTTTGCAGGCAAATGGATGGAAATAGAAAACACTATTCTGAGTGAGGTAACCCAGACCCATAAAGATGAACATGGGATGTACTCACTCATATTCGGTTTCTAGCCATGATTAAAGGACATCGAGCCTATAAGTTTGGGATCCTTGAGAAGATAATAAGAAGGTGAACTCCCAAAAAAGATATAGTAATCCTCCTGGATATTGGAAGTAGACACGATCGCCAGGCAAAATTGGGAACTTGAGGGTTGGGCAAGACTGGGCCAAGGGAAGATGGGGAGAGAAAAGTGTGAAGGGGAGAGCGGGGGGAGCTCGGAGGAATGGGGTGCTTGGGATATAGGAAGGGTGGATATGAGAGCAGGGAAGCATATATCTTAATTTAAGGAGCTACCTGAGGGTTGTCAAGAGACTTGACCCTAGAGGGGTTCCCAGGTTTCCAGGGAGACGCCCCCAGTTAGTTCCTTGGGCAGCTGAGGAGAGGGAGCCTGAAAAGGCCAGTTCCTATAGCCATACTGATGAATTTCTTGCATATCACCATAGAACCTCCACCTGACGATAGATGAAGAAAATGACAGAGCCCCACCTTGGAGCACCGGACTGAGCTCCCAAGGTCCTGATGAGGAGCAGAAGGAGAGAGAACATGAGAAAGAAAGTCAGGACCGTGAGGGAACCTCCATCTGGCGACAGATGGGGAAGGTGACTGAGCCCCACATTGGAGCACTGGACTGAGCTCCCAAGGTCCCGATGAGGAGCAGAAGGAGCGAGAACATGAGGGAGAAAGTCAGGAACGAGAGGGGTGCGTTCACTCATGGAGACGGTGGGACAGAACTAATGGGAGATCACCAACTCCAGTTGGAATGGGACTGATGGATCATGCGACCAAACCCGTCTCTCTGAGTGTGGCCAACAACGGGGGCTGACTGAGAAGCAAAGGACAATGGCTCTGGGCTCTGATTGTTCTTCATGGACGGGCTCTGTGGGAGCCTTCTCAGCTTGGTCGATCACCTTCCTGGACCTGGGGGGATTTGGGAGGACCTTGGTCTTAGCATAGAGTGGGGAACCCTGATGGCTCCTTGGCCTTGAGAGGGAGGGAGGGGAGGTATGGGTGGAGGGGAGGGGAGGGAAGGGGGAGAAGGAGGGGAGAGAAGGGGGAGAAGAAGGGGAGGGAGGGGGGAGGAGGAGGGAAGGAGATGGAAATTTTTAAATATAAAAAAAATAAACCATGAGAAAAAAAAAAAAAAAAGAAAGGTTCATTTCAAGAAGGTATTCAGGCTGGGTCATAGTGGCACACACCTTTAATCCCAGCACTCAGGAGGCAGAGGCAGACAGATCTCTGCGAGTTCAATGCCGACTTGGTCTATAAGAACAAGTTCACAGGCTCAAAAGCTACAGATATGCTAAGAAGAAGGTATATTCATTTATGTTTGGATGGAATGATTTATAGATGTCTGTTAAGTCCATTGGAGTCATAACATCTGTTAATCCCCTTATTTCTCTGTTAATTTTCTGACAGACCTTTCTGTGAGAGTGGAGTGTTGAAGTCTCCCACTAATTAGTGGTTGGGGTTTAATGTGTGATTTAAGCTTTAAAAGTGTTTCTTTTACATAGGAGAGTACCCCTGTATTTGGGGAATAGATGTTCAGTACTGAGATTTCTTCTTGATGGATTTTTCCTGTGACTAATATGAAATATCCTTCTTTGTCTTTTTTGATTTTAGTTTGAAGTCTATTTTGTTAGATATTAGGATAGCTGTACGAGCTTGTTTCTTAGGTCCATTTAATTGAAAATTTTTTCTCAACCCTTTACTCTGAGGCAATCTCTGTGTTTGAGGATAAGGTGTTTCTTGTATGCAGCAGAAGGCTGGATTTTGTTTTCATATAAAACTTATGCAGGAGAGTATGTGGAGTAAAGGGAACACTCCTCCATTGCTAGTGGGATTGCAAACTGGTACAATCCCTTTTGAAATCAGTGTGGCGACTTCTCAGAAAATTAGGAAGTATTCTTCCTTAAGACCCAGCAATACCACTTTTGGGTATATACCCAAAGGATGCTCAATCCTACCACAAGGACACATGCTCAGCTATGTTCATAGCAACATTGTTTGCCAAAACCAAAACCTGGAAACAACCTAAATGTCTCTTGTCCAAAAAAATATTGATAAGAAAAATGTGGTATATTTATACAATGGAGCACTACACAGCAGAAAAAATAATGACATTTTGAAATTTGCATGAAAATGGATGGATCAAGAAAACATCATAGCCGGACGGTGGTGGTGCACGCCTTTAATCCCAGCACTCGGGAGGCAGAGGCAGGCGGATCTCTGTGAGTTCGAGACCAGCCTGGTCTACAAGAGCTAGTTCCAGGACAGGCTCCAAAGCTACAGAGAAACCCTGTCTCGAAAAACAAAAAAAAAAAAAAAAAAAAAAAAAAAAAAAAAAAAAAAACAAAAAAAAAAAAAAGAAAGAAAGAAAACATCATAATGAGTGAGGTAATCCAGTCCCAGATTAACAAATATATGTACTCACTCGTAAGTGGCTTTTAGACACAATATAAAGAAAACCAGCCTGCAATTTACAATCCCAGAGAACCTAGACACCAATGAGGACCCTAAGAGAGACAGACATGAATCTAATCTACATGGGAAGTAGAAAAAGACAAGTTCTCTTGAGTAAGTTGGAAGCATGGGAACCATGGGAGAGGGCTAAAATGGAGGGGAGAGAAAGGAAGGAGAGGAGAGAAAAATGTAGAGCTTACTAAAATCAATAAAAATGTTAAAAAATCGTCAGAAAAAAATCTTGTCACAAAAAAACCAAAAAGTTAATATATTATTTTAGTTAATGGATTTAACCACAAGCAAGTTTATTATTCTTGTGTTAAATGGAGAATGAATGAAGCAGATGGTTGTAACATCACTGACAACTATTTCAGGGAAGCAGAACTAGAGCAGTATTAAGAAACCATTTACGTGGAGATATTAATATCACAATTTCATTGACTAGTGATATCCTCGTTGTATTTGGAATCTAGGTGGATCTCGCATTGTGCAATAGCTTTCCTTGTATTTTATTCTGATTATGAGAGGGAGGCATTTTTCTGTTTAGATCATTTTTGTCCAAACTGGTGGAGATTGTTCTGAAACAATCTAAGCCAATGGATTTTGATCTAACTGATGAAATTCTGGATGTTATTCAGAGCTTGATATCTTAAAGTGACTGAGTTTTTGGAGTATTAGGGAAAGAATAAAGTTGTTTTTCAAAAACAAGATGTGGAAATTCTGTGGGTAGTGTTTAAAAGCTTCAAGAGTGGACGTACTTGTTTATGACTAATTTTTCCATTGCGAGGTGAGCAGTGTGCTGCTTTCTCTTGAATTGGGGCTGCTTTATGCTTTTGTGACAAATTGAACCCTGCAGTCCTGAGGCTGTGCTACTTTCAAGGCTCGGTCATAAAATGCCGGTAGTTTTCATTTTATTTGCTATAAAGACCAGCTGTGCTGCCTCCCAACTTTGCAGAGGCACTCATGCTGGACAGGCTGTTTATCTCTGTGCACATCAGAGCCAGCTAAAGCAAGCTTTTCCTACAGTTCACCACAATGAAGTACCAATACACAACAATGGAAAAGTTCTGTTGGAATTATATCCTTCAGCATTAACACTGTCCCTCGGAAGTCATTCAAGTGATCTCTAGCTACCCCAAAACAACAGACATAATTTGGAGACATTTGGGCCCCAGTTTTCTTTTAAGCACCTTTATTGTCTGCATTTACATTACAGACGCTTTCATATTTTGATGAGAATGTTGGAGTGAATTAATTCAATTGCTTTTTTTTTTTTGGTTTTGTTAAACCTTGGCATGTGTCAGAAATGCCCATATTTCTGTCTCAGATGAAATTTCTTCACTGTAACATTAAAATCTCTGAAAGCTTATATATTTAATAAAGCAAAATTTAGGGATCATGGTTATGAATAATTATATAGTGCTATTTCTCCATTGTTCCTATCGTAATATAAGAATGCATTTTGACAGAGAAGAGAGAAATGGAAGGTTCTCATGGAATTCTCGTAAATAAGAATATCTAACTAGTTATTTTGCATACGGATTGAAAGTGTGTTGAAACATCGCTGATGCTGATAACTGATTTTCCACCAACCCTACCATTCATTCAATGCCAAAAACTTGCTGACGCCACAGGGAGTTAAGTATTAAGAAGGAAAAATTCATAGCATCCATGCTTTTATTTGGAATGGGTGATATAAAATTAATGTCAGGCAAATATTAAATTGTTGAAAATTTTTTCAAATGCTAACACTGAGTCATGACAATGTGCAAAAGATAAAAACGATCTGAAAAGTAAGTGTTTCTTTCAGGAACTAACTGCTAAAGCACATTAAGTATCTAGTGTTGAAGAGTATTCTCAGAAAAGTGTTGAATACTTTCGTAATCAAAGGCAAGGATTTCTATACTATCATGAGAAAAGGTTGTACTTTTGAGAGTAGTACTCATACCCAGACTTTTTTGTCAATTTTCATTTTATTCATGAAATACTTAACATTTTATTTGTTATATTTCCTGGACAGTTTACTCTTTATTTATTAGGTTTAATTTATTTTTTGATGTGTGTGTGTGTGCATGTGTGTGTGTGTGTGTGTGTGTGTGTGAGAGAGAGAGAGAGAGAGAGAGAGAGAGAGAGAGAGAGAGAGAGAGAGAGCATGTGAATGCCATGATGTGTTTATAAAAATGACAGGACACTCTAGGATTAGGTTTCCTCAGTCCACAATTGGTATATGTAATTAAACTATGTTTGTCTAAATTAGTGGCACAGTCTTTCTTTCTAAAGAGTAAAATAACTAACCATTTTCTGAAAAACTATATTATACTAACAATTTTTTCCTCTCAATTTTGTTTTAGAGATTGTAATTTAATTACAAATTTTCTCCCACTTCCTTTTTCCAAACTCTTCCATATACCCACCCAGTTTTTTCACGTGTGACCTATTGTTTTATCAACTTTATTGCATGTATGTGTGTGTGTTTCTGTTTGCATGTGTGTGTGTGTGTGTCACAGATAAACCAAAGAACACACTCAGAATAATGAAACACAGACGAAGATTTATCCAACATGGCCCCCTGGACACCTGTATTCAGACTTTCTATATGATGTTTTAAGTTTGAAAGAATGCAAAAGTAAAGGATAACTAATAAATCCTGGTGAGAGTATCATCAAGCCCATTCTTGATTTATTTGTTTCTAATGCAACGCGGTAAATCATTGTCAGAAGTGAGTGAAAACTCTTTGAAGACATATCTCTCTTCTCTGAATATTACTGAACTGTAGAGTTTTCTTCCCCCAGCATTGAATTCCTAGGAAATCTCCAATGGTATTGAGATCTGGTTTTCAACAGTATGATAGTTTTCGAAAAGAGGTATAAATATCTCTCTTCAGAAACCTCTTTTTCTTGTCAGAATTATCAGAGACTTACCATGAATTTAGCCAGTGCCAAAAATGATGGGTTTGGTACTAGAATGAATAAACAATGGGCTGATCACCAGTATTCGTGTATCTCTGCTTTCTTATTGTTAAAGCTTAGGGATATGCTTCCTTGTGATTTTGTTATCATGAGGTCTCTGTAATGGGCTGTACCCCTGTATACATTGTTGCGACAATGAGAACATTAACTGAACAGAAAACTGATAGGATGAAGTGAGACAGTAGCATGACTATGTCATGCCAACGCATTCATGCCTCATTTATCAGAGCAAATTAGAAGAATTTTGCATTATGGAATAGAGGAAACCAAGACAACTATAAGCAGAGCTTAATGGCCCATTTTAGTGAGAGTTACAAAGACCAAGATGCTTAGAGACATGAAGACACATTGGTCTATGATATTTCTTGGGAGATTTTCTTATTTAGTAAATGATGTTAAAGGTCCCAGGCCATCTTCGGAAGTATCCCTAAGCTTTAGGATTTGGGCTGCTTAGAAGTGTAGTTGCAGATGCACCCAAGAGCAAGGCTTTCCTGTGCTTTGCTCAATGTTTCCATCCTATGGTCCTGAACAAATTCTACCCTGACTTTCCTCAAGAATGGGGTACAATCTATGAGCTGATTAAACAATCACTTTCTCATTACTTTTGGCCTGTCTTATAACACAGCAACAGATAAGCAAGCTAGATCAAGAACTGGTTCCAGGATATAAGAGTATGGTGTAGCTCTGTGATGGGCCGATCCATGTTGGAATGTCTTACACGTCTGTGGAAATGTTTGTAAATCGGGACGGATGCGCCCAGAGTCTGTTTGTTCTCTCATTTCAGGATTTTGGAAAAAAAAAAAAAGAATGTTGAGAGAAGTGTACATATGGAGTCTGGTTTCTTCAGAGGAAAACAAATACTTCATCAGGGACAATTGTGTGATAGTTTGAATTCATAATCTGTAATTTATAGTTCGACAAGTCTGAAGAATCAGCTGGAATTATAAATTGGGAACAGAACCGTTGAGGCAAAAAAAATTCTTCTCTGGAAAAAAATGGATGGGCAAGTTAGGGTTGGAAAATCAAAAATGACTAATAAACAGCCAGCAATGTTGAAGTAAAATTCCCTGGGAAATATTTTGGTGTCTAGTTTATGTCAAATGGACACAAGGTATATTCATCTGAGAAACAGGAAGTTTTTTGACCAAGGAAAGGTCTCCAGAAAATGTTATTGTAAACATTTAAATCTATAGTACATTTAAGTAGTGATTGATGGGGGGAGAGTCCATCCCATTGTGGGTGGGGCATTTCTGGGCTTGTGATCCTGAGTCCTATTTTTTTAAAAAAAAAAAAAAAAAAAAAAAAAAAGCAGATTGAACAAGCCATGGAGAACAAGACAGGAAGCAGCACTACTCCAAGAGATCTGCATCAGATCCTGACTCCAGGTTCTTGCCCTGTTTAAGTTCTTGTCATGATTTCCTTCAGTGATGAATGTTGATATGGAAGCATAAGCCATATAAATTCTTTCCTGCTCAGCTTGTTTGTGCTCATGGTGTTTATCACAGCAATCGTAACCATAACTAAGACTATATTCTTCCAAAATCAACACATCCAGTTGTGGTGCAGCTGTGGAGGACAGATTGAATGTAAAAGGGGAAAACCAGCTAATAATGTCTAAGAGCTTCGTATGCAACACTAGTTTTGAAGGTATCTGAAACTTAGTACTGTTAAAGGCCAGGAGAGAACACTGGTAAAGGTGTCTCATTTGTGGAAGACACTTCTGCATACTTTAGACACAAGGAATGTCACATGTCTGTCAGGACAACAATATGAGTGGATTGGAACTGGCATGAAACTTCCAACTTTTGTTTCTTTATATGGGAGTAGTTGGAGAAGAATCAATGCTTTTGAGTCAAGAATATCATGGGTAAGCTCCAGACACCAGATACTGAGTTTTTTAGATGCCTGACTTTGGTTTTTTTTTTTTTTTTTTTGGATATGAATAAAAGTATGTCTGGTTCTTCCCTCAGTGACAAAAAGATCATGTTACTTATTTTGGAATTTGCATGAGTCGTTAGTTCAGAGATTTTTTTTTTTTTTATTTTTAAAGAGAAAATAGGCTTTCAAATGATTGGAATTATTAAAAAGGTAGTGAGTCTTTTAAAATTTGGACTCTATTTTACATTGTGATATTAACATAAGATCTCAGAGACAATAAACAAAAAGTTATGTATAGCTTAAGATAAATGTGCCTTTGCATAAAATTTGGCAAGCAGAGGAATACCATAATGAATTTCAACTACCAATTTGACACAAGCCTAGAATGTGTTAAAAAGAGTCTTTACCAATTTGGGAATTTTCTTCAACCTATTAATGAATGTCGTGGTCTTTTTGCATCTTCAAAAGTGGTAATTAATGCAGGAGGATGCACTCAACTGTGTTGGAAGGGTAACTGAATATAAGCTTTTAAGCAACGTGATAAGCAACTTTTAGGTTTATGTTTTCAAGGTTTTGAGTTGACTTCCTGCCATAGCTCTCTTTAATGATGGACTGAACAGTGGAAGATTAACAAAACTAATATTTACTGATGATATATTTGATTGTGGTATTTACCATGGCAACAGAATAAAAACAACAGATAGCACAGAGAAGGAATCCTTAATTGTTGTAGATGCTAACACCATTGATTAAAATTTGTGTTATTAGAAAGGGAAATAGCAAAATTTGTCAGAAAGCAAGACCCCATGAATTGACGTTTCCCAATTGTGAAAATGCCCATTGTAAACTGAAAACGCTGAAGAAGGTGTTCCGTGCTGCAAAACCACTGCTTATGTGAAGGTAATATTTTCTCAGGGTCAGCCTAGCAGGCACAAAGAGGATTTTGAAAGTGCAGTTCAAAGTTGCCAGAACTTGAGATTGTCTTCTGTATTACTGGTTTTTCAGGCATTAAATGTACACAAATGAGGTGTCATGACAGCTTGTAGCATCGCTCAATAAAAGCATCAGAAGCCAGGAAATGTGTGAAGGATGTGGAACACCTGTAAGAAGACGTAGAGACACTACTGTATGCCGGAAATGTGAAGTAAAAATCCAATGAATATCAATGGATGTTAGAGATGTTGGACCATGGGGGTGCTTAATCTTGCCTTATTATAATCTTTCTTTAATATGCCTTAATTTCTTCCTTCTGAGATTGAGATTATTACTCTATATCACTGGATACTGAAATCACATACTTTAATTATTTTTCAGGGAGTCACAGGTAAGCGTGGATGAAGCATCGCAGAAGACATTTTGTTCTCTTGCTCTTTGAACGGCACTAGGCTTTTTACAGGTAGTGAGAATTTTAGAAATCAAGTAAATGTACTTTGTGTTCTGTGATGAAAATGAGATTTTTAGAGGGGGACATGTGAAATGTTATTTGAAGCTCATTTGGGAGAGAAGGTGATGTTAATTAACCTTTAGAGATTGTAGTGGTTAATCTTCACTGTCAATTTTATTGTATTTAGAATCCCAATGAAAACACTTCTCTGAATATCCATGTAAAGGGTATTAACAGAAAGTTTTAACTGAAGAAAGAAGATCCAGCCCAAATTTGAGTGGCAGTACTAATGGACTGGGCCTTGAACAGAATAAAAATGAGAAAGCAAGCTATAATACCATTATTATTTCCCCTGCTCTTCCAGATTCACTTACAGTATGATCAGCTGTCTCGTGTTCTTGATGCCATTAATGCCTAACGACAATGGATTATAGTTAGAACTCAGAGCTAAAAGATAATCTTCCTCATTAAGCTTCTATTGCTGAGTTTTGGTTGTCAAATCAAGAATAATATTAACCAAAAGTACAAGGTAAATAAATAAAATACATCATTGGTATTCAAATAGATTTATTGTCTAATCTTACAGCACTGGAGTTCATTAATCTGAAATCTAAAAAAAAAGATGGATTAAAACTGTAATAGTTTAGACTATGGTAGATACATGTAAATGATTTCTTGAGATTCAATCATTATTATTCTCCTAATTCCAAACAATACACTGTGATTTGTCAAAGATGATATATAAAAATGAAAACTCTTCAGGAAAGGAAGAAAACAAAGAATAATTTTGGAATTGAATTTAAAAAATCATCACTGCCCAATAAGATTAATGTAGACATGTAAATAGAACTTTTTAATATTCCTTATTAGGCTCAGACACATAGATGAAAACGGTGCTAAAATAACTAACAACTAGGAGATAAGAAGAAGCATTGTGTAATATTATCTACTAGGTAAGATAGAGTTATTCTAGTCCCAAACTCACAATAACTACATACGCTTGCACTAGGGTTTACAGGAGAATGGACTTACCTAAACTCCTGTACAGATTGAGCAGGAGATGAGTGTACTGTCTCTCACTTCTGGATTCTAACTGATAGACTGAGGGAAAAGGGACTTTATGGCTTTAAGTTGTGTACTTTCTGATGATTCCATGATACTCCAGTAACTAATCCTCATAATCCTATAGTCTCACAACTGGCCCTTGTTTAAATAATGAGTCACCAAACAAAACTGTACATCATCAATTTAGGAAAACATAGGTATGGGCATGGGCATGGTTGATAAAGACAAGATAGGCTTGCGTTAATACTCAGTTGGAGGATACTACACCAAGGTGAAGGTTACACATATTCTCACTGGAATTTCTAGCATTATACATGGAATAATTAAGTATCCTGGTCAGAGTTTTGTGCCACAAGTGTCTCTAAGAACGCTCCACAGTTGTGTAGGTGTTCAGGACCCCAGAGTTACTGCTGTCTTCAGTGTATGGTCAGTCAGTCAAACAGTGACAGAACACGAAAGGTAAATACATCAAAGTGGAATGCGCATTTATATTGCCATCCATTGTTTAGAAGTCAGTGATCTGCTTTTTGCAAGGGATTAAACCAATTATAAATTTCGTCTAGCCCAGAATTTACAGAAAGAGATATTTTAGATGCTTTTCTCTAGTTTCTTAACTAATACCTACCTTTCTGAAGTTTCTTTTCCTGAAATGTTCCTTTCCCCAAAATGTTTGCACTCTGCCAGTGTGTGTGTGTGTGTGTGTGTGTGTGTGTGTGTGTGTGTGTGTGCGCGTTTCTCTGCTGTAGCACACTGCTGTCCTTTCATGAGACTACACGTTCTACTAACCTGAACAGAGGCAGACACTTGCATTGATTTAATAAGTAGAATAGAAAAAAAAAGATGTGTTACCTTGCCAGTTCTAAGGAACTTTGATCATTAATCAGTCTTGTACCTTCTCAAATTTTGGAGTGCTGACTTGAGATATCTGCTTTAAGATGCATATGCTGTTCTACTGGAAGCTCTGTTCCACTTAAAAGGACAAGTATAGGTTCCCTGATAGAAATCTCTAGCTGAGCTCCAGGGTTAATTCATGAGTCATTCTTTCTTGTTCACTTTTTTTACAGTCTTCTGACTGCAATGACAAAGGAACTTAAATGGGAGTCTCTTTGCTAAGTCCAGAAGTACATGTAAATGACAAGGATAATAGCAAGGTATTTTTGTCATACTAGGACATTTTTGGATAGCTTTAAATACAAATTAGATAAACATAGCAGAAATTTTTTAAAATTTTTAATTTTAAAAATTAACGCCTCCTCGCCACCTCCCATTTCCCTCCATAGCAGAAATTGATTCCTAGAAATGTTACAAAACCAGCTCGTACCTTATGACATTAGTATTAAACCTGGATTATAGCAGAACAAAACAGCCCACGGAGTTAACTAAATTGGGCTCATAATTGACTCACAGAGAGTGAAACAGCCTGCATGGGTCTTCACTAGGTCCTCTGCATATATGTTGTAGTTGTTTAGCTTGGTGTTTTTACATGACTCTTAACAGTGCAGGTATATCTGATGCTTTCAACTTCTCTTAGGTCTCCTTTCCTCCTATTGTGTTGCTTCACCTAGCTCCGATATGATGGCTTGTGCCTAGTCTTATTGCAACCTTTTACGCCATATTCACTTGATACTCCTGGGAGGCCTGCTTTTTATTGGAACTAGTTTCTTCTCTAATACAATATACCCTGTACAGTTTCCCCTCCTTCTGCTCCTCCTAGCTCCCAGAAACTCCCTTCTCCCCCAGATGCACTTCCCTTCTGTTTCCCCTTCAGAAGAGTGCAAGCCTCCAAAAGAGGACAAACAGAACAAAAGTAAGATACAATAAAGTAAAGGTAAAGCCCTCATATTGAGGCTGGACAAGGCAACCCAAAGGTAAGAAAAGAGTCTTAGGAGCAGGCAAAAGACTCAGAGACACAACCACTCTCAATGTTAGGAGTCCTACAAAAACACTAAATTAACAACTATTAAGATATAAGCAAAGGTCTTGTTGCAGACCCACAGGGGCCCCATACTTGTCATTCCAGTGTCTGTGAGCCATTGTGAGTACTGCTTAGCTGACTTAGTGGGTCATGTTTTCCGGGTGTTCTCTGTCCTCTTCTGACTCTTCCAGTCTTTCCTCCCCCACTCCCACGTTTCCCTCATCTCCAAGGAAAGGAACCTGATTGACACTTCCAATTTAGCCTCTCTCTCTGCTTGGAGCTTCATCTTTATACTCTAGGCTCTTTGACAAGAGAACATCTTCCACAGGTTAACAAAAGAGAAACCTGGACAACAATATAGCCTCAAGACCTAAAAACTACAGTCTGGCCAGTCTGAAAGATGTACTGGGGAAATAAGGGAAAAGAACTTGCTGGAAAAGCCAACCAATCTCTGATTTAACTTGAGGCTCATTCCACAAGAGAAAATCCATTCTTGACACAGCTTGAGTTTCCAGAAATGGGAGACTGAATAGTTCAGCTGTCTAAAGTAGAACCAAGCACAACTGATTAAAAAAATCAACAAAATAATTCCTAATGATAGTCTGCTATATTCACAGATTTGTGCCTTCTCCATTTGTCATCAAAGGCTTCCTCAAGCATCAGGTGGGAGCCAGTAGAGAACCAGGCATCATGGATTGCCTTTCAAATGACAGTCCCAGAGTTATGTTTTAAGATAGTAATCTTGTTTTACAGGTAAAAAATGGAGAATGAAATATTGGCTCCAGATCATAACTAGCTTAGCATATTGAATTTGGATGGTTATATATGAAACATCTGCAGCTGGTATTTTTTAAAAAATAGTTTTTTAATGTAGAATTAATATTGAATAAATTAAAATTGGGGAGAATGTTGATGAGATTAATGTGTTTGGGGGGTGAATGTGAATTTTAGAGGACACAGATCAGAATATATTGGCATGAATAATTCTCTCCCTTTATTTCTCTCTCTCAAGAATATCTTCCTGGAACTAAAAATTTTGACCTTACTTTTAAATACAGATTGGAAAATGCAATTTGTTAAGATGAGGTCATAATGGATTAGAGTAGTCTTAAAATCCAATTATTGGTGCCCTTGTAAGAAGAGTTTAGAACACAGAAATAAGTACACAATAAAATGGTATAGAGACACAGACAGATATTGGATGGAGGCCACAAGCTAAAGAACTCCAAAGAGTTTTCTATGGTCAACAAAAGTTAAAAACATCAAAGTAATAATTATTGTTTAGAGTTTTACAGATGGATGATGGTCCTAAGTATCTAAAGCCTGAAGTTTAATAAGATTTTTTTCTGGGAACAGAAATATGGATTTTACTGCTCTAGCAGAGGTACAAGGTCTACTTTCAAGTATCTACAACAGTCACCACATAACGATCTGTAAATACAGTTCTAAGGGACCCAGTGTCTTGTTTTTATCTCCACAGGCATTTCAATACACAGAATGTTTATATATAAATTCACTGATATACACATACAATAGAAAAAAGAAAAGTTACAAAGAGCATTATAAAAGTAGAAAAATATATCATTCTATTTCCATTATTTTCAATAGAAGAAAGTAAGATGGTATCACAAAGTAAAGAAAATAGACTACTGTTTTCTTAGCCACTTAAGGTACTTAATTGCAGCAAAATGGATAGACCAATGATGCTTTATAACTTCCAGAAACAGAGTTTTCCTTTTCAGGCATGATATATCTTCCATTGATTGCATGCATATTCTATTTATCTATTCAACCTTGTAAATAAGGCAACATGGGTTTATTTATAAACTGCACTGATAGCAAACCTATATCTTACTTTGTCACTATAAGAACAGAAACAATTTATAGCAGAAAAGGTTAATTTTTGGCTCACCCTTTCAGACGCCAATGTGGTCAGTTTGTAATGGGAAAAGTTGGTTTCACAGGGCATGGGACCATGAGACAGAGAATGAAGCAGGAATAGCTCAATTTCTATGGACCAAATACGACCATACACTATAGTTCCTAATGGCTCTATGACTCCCCAAACTGTGCTAACAGCTAGAGCTCAATCCTTGCAAACATGACTCTGTGAGGCATATTTCACAGCCAAATCCTTAAAGCTTGAAATTCCAAATTAGAAACAAAAAGAAAAGAAGAAAGGAAAAATATACAGTAGATTTCGTTTTTTAAATAAAATTACATAAAAGTCAGTCACTTAAACTATTGGTCTCTCTCAATTTAAATGAGTCTTAACAAGTTGTATTAAGTAAAGATACATTTTCAGATAGATTTAAATCATTGCACTAAAAATGTTACTTACAGCATATCTCTGATAAACAACAGAACAATTTACTTATTAATACAATTCCTTCTCCAAAATGCCTTACTCCTAGAATCAGCTTTTATCTGATTTTCTCCTCTTCTACATAGTCCAGTAAATCAGCTGGTGTGGTTCTGCTTCAAGTCACAGATCTGCATGTTTGCTCAAATTTTCATGAACTCAGCTGTCTCGTCCTTGCTCAGATGTTCGTGGCTTCAGGCTGGAGATGGGGGCTGTGTGGAGTATCTTCTTATTCGTGCAGTAGCACAAGAACAAAAGCACTAATATCTAAGAAATCGCATGAATTTCATGCTGAGGCTTTCATTTCGATGGTCTAAAGGAGTTGTATAGCTTAGACAAATTTCATGGTGTTTGAAAGCAGTAGAAGCTCTCCAGCCAAATCAAAATGCTGCAAACATGTGTCTTAGACTTGTGGCAGAAGGAATAATGTACATAAATTACAGCTTACCACAGTGATCTTTGTGAGATCCAGCCAACCATGGAGACATGGAAGACATATAGTTATGTGTCTAAATTGTCAAAGTTTGTTTTTTTCATATTACTATTATATTCATATCATTACTATAATGTTATTAGCATGTTAGTTATAGATGCCTCCCAAGAAATTACTCAGAACCAGAAAGCTGACCTGTCTGCCAAGGTGAAATAACTGTGCTAGACACTTAGAAATATAGTTTGTCTTTCTCTGTTATTGTTTTCTGCCTCGTCATTTTAGCAAACTTAAAGCTCATTTTCTAGAATTTATAGTCCAGATATTTTACAGTAAAGTTTATAGCACAGAAATGTTTAACATGTTTTGAAAACCACTGAATATACACAGATGACTATTCCAGATAAAATTGGTCTACTTACAATTTTTTGTTTGTTTCTTTGCTTTTCAAGACAGGGTTTCTCTGTAGCTTTGAAACCTGTCCTGGTACTAGCTCTTGTAGTTCAAGCTGGTCTTGAACTCACAGAGATCTGACTGCCGATGCCTCCCGAGTGCTGGGATTAAAGGCATACACCACCCCTGTCCAATTTAGAATATTTTACATTCCATCATGAAGAGTTTTTTTTTTTATCAGTGTATCATTGGAATGTTAGTGGTTGGATTTTTAAAACTGAGTAATTGATTTTACTAAGCTGATATAAGACACTCATGCTAAAATATATTTTTTGCGCTGTATAACATTATGATGAGAATTTTATAAACTTGAATGTTCTGATTATTTAGTGTATTTTATTGTTCCTTGATTTTTGACATTTAATATCTAAACAGCTATACTGACTGAATAATAGTGAAAATTAAAATAAAATAATATACAGTAATTGGCATGAACACCACATACAGATGGGAAATATTCTTTTTAGACAGTCCTCCACCACTCTCCACAAATGTGTATTTTAGTTCTGAACAATAAGTTCTTTATTTCTGTAATTCTTTTACAAACTCATACTAATACTGTGAGTATTTATGCTTTGTAATGTAGATATAACCATCTGAGAAAACAGCATGCTCATATTAGGTAAAGGGCCATATTAACTTATAAGAAGCTCATGCCTGTAAGAGAAGCTAAATTGCACTCACTGACTAAATCAATATTTTTCTATTTTTCAACATTTTATTCAAAATAGAAATAGCCTCTTTTCTAACACAAGATTGCAGTTTTTGCTCTCTCTAATCCTTCCAGTTCTTCATCACCCCCTTCCATTCTTACCCACTCCTTTCCTGGCTCTCATTAGAAATGAACATGCTTCTAAGAGATAATAATAATATATAACACACTAAAATATAATAAGATAAAACAAAAAATTTCACACCAAATTTGAATGGGAATAATCAACAAAAAGAAAAGAGCCCAGATCCGGGTGGTGGTGGCCCACACCTTTAATGCCAAAACTCAGAAGGCAAAGACAGATGGATCTCTGTGAGTTAGAGACCAGCCTGGTTTATGGAGTGAATTCCAGGACAGTCTCTAAGGCTACAGAGAAGCCCTGTCTTGAAAAACAAAACAACAACAACAACAACGAAAGGAGCCAGGAAGAAGGGACAAATTAGAGACACTCATTCACACATTCACGAGTCCCATAAAAACTCTAAACTGAAAGCCATATTCTAAGTGTAGAGGATCTGCTGTGGACCTGTGTGGACCCTTGCTTGTTGCTTCAGTCTCTGAAGCTCCTTGATCTTGCTAAGTTGGGGGTCTAGTGTTCTTGAAGTCCTCCACCCCCTCTGACTCTTTCCCCTCTTCCTCTCTTCAGTCACTGTTGAATGTTTCAAGCAGCTGGTGCAGAATTGTACATGACAAAGAGAAAGAGACTCAATGAATACCATTCTGTCTAATAACCATATTAGATCCATTTATATTTGAAGGTTGTCCAAGAGCTGAATATATCTTTCAATACTTAGTCATAATTAGGAAATTGTGACCAAATTCCCTTCCAGGCTTTGACATGGTTGAGTCATTATCACAAGACTCACAAGTGAATGAGAACATATGATACTTGATTTCTGTGAATTCCATAACTGAATTAATATAATGACCTTTAGTTTCATCCCTATTGCTGTAGTGATAGATAGCACCAGTAACTTTACAGCACAGTATCAAAAAAGGGGGAAAGAATTTGTCCTGTTTCCCCTTGTAGCTTATCTGGACATGTATTAAATATGTTTATTATTACAGCAATAAAATCCATTACAAGATCAGCTAATGGATGCCCATTTACTTCATCTTGTAGTTTGAGGTTATAATCCATCATGCATGAAGGCACCATGGTAGGAGCGCGAGGCAACTACAATCAGGAAGCAATGAATGGTGCTGCTCAGCTCTCTTTTCTACTTCTATTCAGTCTTGAATCCCATCACAATGGTGGCACCTCTGACGTCAGAGCAGTCTAACTACCTCAATTACACTAGTCTTTAAAATCACACAGGCAACTTCTAAGATGTTTGTTTTCATAGTGACATTTAAATCCTGTCAAGTTGCAAATCGAGAATACCATCACAAAAGTAAATATTGGTCGAAACTAGGCGTGATGTATTTCAGAATGACTAGAAAGCATGCAATTATCAACATGAACATGATTAATATTTTCAGAGATAGAAATGATTGTTATACTGATTTGATGACTGTGTAATTCATATAAACTATAAGTTATCCAATCAATTGAATAAATATGTTTCAATAAAAATTGAGAATACTGTCAAACCAGAAAATGGATCATACTATAAAAATCAAATTATATTTATCATCTTCTTCACATAATATCTTAGTTTGCTTTCTTTGAAGGTAAAAATTACCTAGGTAACAGTTCTCAAGACATCGTATATAAGAATAAGAGACTACATCAAAAGTATACTTGTGATGTTACATTTTGTATGTGACTGGTTGAAAGCACATTGTAAAACATGAGCCAAAATCACTTATTTTCCTTTATTTTACTTCCTCCTTGTTTGACTGTGTTATGTTCACAATATTTTCTGAGTATCAGTCTTCTAGCAATATTATTTTGAGTACACATTAAATGCATAATAGAGGTTTGGGATTTTTTATAATTTTTCCAAAGAATTAAGGAGAAGACAATCCATTCTTAAAATGAAAATATGCATGGTGAGAAGTCTAACAGTGCTCTCTTGAGAATTGTACACAGAAAGGGGACTTGTAGCAGTTTTAGTCCATCGTCTCTTATTACTAATTGGAATTAAGGGCTGGAGTCGAGGAAGTGTTATGGCTCATCTTGTTTTTCAATTTGAAACATCTGGGGAGATAGAGCCACAATTAAAGTGTTTCCTCACTGAGATTGTCCTGAGGCCACGTCTAAGGAGAATTTTATTAATTGATGATTGATGTAGGGATGCTGGGGAGTCAGTGTCATCCCTGGAAGGTAGGACTGTGGGAGAGAAAACAGGAATGTAGCTGAGCCTTGACAAGGAGGGAGCGGGAAAAACTGGTCCTCCTTAATTAGTTCTCTAGCTTTTGCTTCCAAGTACATTCTTGGGATCCTGCCGTGGATTCCCCTGATAAGGGACTCTAAAATGTAAGACATTTTAAAATATTTCATCCCAATTTGGTTTGGTGAGTGTCATATAGCATATGGGGAAAATACCATCAACTGCTAAGCCTAGCTTTGTCTAATTCATGTAATTTTCTAGAAGAAAAAGTTATTAAACAGCACTATTCATACTTCAATAAAGGATAAAGTCAAAAAGGTAAGATCATTCTCAAACAAAGAAATGTGCTAAGTCGGAAGGTCTGAACCTAGGCTGAAAATCAACAATAAAGTGATGGAGGTGGGTCTTCTATCAATCTGTTGATTTCATTGGTTAATTAATAAAGAAAACTGCTTGGCCTAATAGGTTAGAAAATAGGTGGGTGGAGTAGACAGAACAGGAAGAAGGAAGTGAGGTAGATGGCTCAGTCAGATGCCATGCCTCTCCTAAGTTAGGCAGACTGCCCTGCCTCTCCTCAGAGAGAGAAGCCAGAAGCTCCAGCCCAAGATGGACGTATGCTAGAAACTTCCCGGTAAGGCACCACTTCGTGGTGCTACACAGATTATTAGATATGGGTTAATCAAGATGTGAGTAAGAGGCTGAAAATAATGGGCCAGGCAGTATTTAAAAGAATACAGTTTCCGTGTAATTATTTCGGGTAAAGCTAGCCGGTGGCCGGGAGCTGGGGCGGTGGGAAACCGCCCCCAGCTCCACACTACAATAAAGGCTATGATGTGAATTCCCTGGTTTATCTGAAAGGAGTTACTACCTTGCCAAAAAGGCAAGGAATCTTGACTTCTTAAGTAATATGGATAAATAAGTTAGGAAATTCTCCCTTGGCAAACACCAATTATTTACAACCAAATACTTTTAGTAACATCGCAGTGGTCTCTAGCTTTGAGTTGAAAAACAAAAGGGCCTTCATCTTTCAGCTGAAGTTTCAACCAAACCAACAAGTGTTTCTGTATAAGCAGTGAATTTTCTGACTTCAGCTGCTTTGCTTTGACACCCACCCTTTCTGAAGTTATTTTCTAAATCTTAGGCTTTCACACTTTTCCTCCTTCTCCCTCTTCGTTGTTGCTACCATAGTCTCCACCTTTTTTTGAAAAGAATTAATTTTATCCTTGTATTTCTTTGTATTTTAACGATTTAATGGAGATCCATTATACTATTTCTCATGTTCATCAAATCCTGTCAAGTAAAGTTCACAAAGAAATACACACTGTTTTACTTGTGCTATTACAATGACTTTAACATATAAGTTTTAAGTATCTATTTGACTACCTGTCATAACTTCACAATCTCTTTTTTTTCTAGTTAACCGTTCACTAAAATGATTTTAAATGGGTTTAAATATAATAGATTGTATTTCTTATTTTAAAGTAAAAACTAGTGGCTCTGGCAGCATATCTCAGTCGGTATATGCTTTGTAAGTAGCATTAAGGACTAAGTTTAAGTTCTTATACTCACACAAAAAACTGACCATGGTAGAAATGGTGTGTGATTGCAAACACAGCATTGGAGAGTCAGACAGTCAGCCTGTCTAACCTACTGAGTGAGAAACCTATCTCAAAGGGAAAGATAGTTTCTCAGAGGAAAACATGAAGTTATCCCCTGGCTTCCACATCCACACACCCATGGCACACATGCATATACTCTTGCATATACACACCCAAGCACAAAAAAATGTAATGGGTGAATTTATGTGTATATCATACAAGATTACTATAACCAATTAAACATTGAGATAGTATACCTTATTGTAAATAGTTTGTCAAAAATTTATAATAAAATATATCATAGTTTATCCAGAATATAACTCGCATTTTGATGATTCTGACTTAATCTATGGTGGGCTTTTTAAGTTTATAGTACTGATACTTATATCTCATTTAATATTACACTGACAACAATATCTCCATAACTCAACTGATAAAAAGATATAAACACAAATATTTCTATCTCTTTACCAAGGCCCACTGGAGAAGTGCCTGTAGTCTGACAAAATATTGAGCTGTTAGATACTCATTAAAAGATCTATTTGGTCTTTATTTAGAATTAATTCAAAGAACTTAAACAGAAGTAGAAGTCATCCAAAGTTAAGCTGACATATTGAACTATCACAGCAAATTGTATAATTATATGTTGATAATGATGTGCATTAAAGAGAACAATAGAAGAAATGTATCACACAAACTCTTTTGAATGATTTTAAATTATTTCATAGGAATGATAGAAAGGAAACTTAAGGTTTTAAAACATAGTTAAAATTTCTATTTGTGAACTATGTGTATGACAAGATAGTATAATAGTGGCACAAAGCCTTTGGAACTAAACAATCAAAATCTAATTGGATTTAAGGTTCTCTTACTGAGATGAATCCCATTCCTGACACTGCCCTGTTGGTCAACAACCTGAAACTAGATAGGCTAGAGACTTATGAGAAATGAAATACTATGATTCTACTAAAGGAATATAGCCATAACATGACTCCTAATGACATTCTGCTATATCCAGAAATCGGTGTCTTGCTTGGCAATCATCTAATATAAAGACTAATACAAATAATACAACTAATACAAAGATTCACAGCTGCACAATATTGGGAGACCTTGGAACACTCAATCTACATAGGAGCTCTCCATCATTTCTCCTCATTGAGACTCAGGGAATACTTTAGAAAGGATAAAGGATTCTAAGGGACAGAGAGGAAAGAGGACACTGAGAAAACAGGTGTTTTAAAAACAGCAGTATCAATATAAATATGCATCAAAGAAACTGTTGCAGGATGCACAGGTCGAGGACTAATGGAGTCCAAGCACTGACAGAAGGGGACATGAGCATACATTCCTATCCTGAAAGCAATCTCCAACTGATAACTGCTTTGAAATGATAATTTTTTTTCTCTAAAAGGGTCTCATTGAGTATACTAACCACTCTTAAGGGGAGGCTCCATGGACAGCAGTAGAAACTTACATCAATCGAGTATGTATAATAATCTATAATTTATAATTGAATTTTAAAATCACACTACTGTCAATGAATATGTGCTGGTTAGGATGTCAATTATAAGAGGTGAAACAAAATAAAACAAAAGATGTAGCTGCTGGAGAATATATTCCCCAAACAGCTACGTCTTTTGTATATATTATCCATTCTCATAACGGAGCGTCCATTAGGTGATGATCATGTCTATGTGAATTAGACCTTATAATGTCCATTCTTGCCTTTATTGTTTCAAGATTACATTACTGCAATCTCCCACTGGCTGCTGACACATGATGAAGCTTCATGACTTCCTGATGGAGTAAAATAAGTCTCTCAAATTCCCCTTGGAAAGGACATCGCTCTAAATATAGATTCATGAGCCTTTTGTTATTTTTTCCTGAAATTTCAGGATAAGTAGTTTATCGATTTTTGAAAAAAAAAAGTTTTAAAAACTTTTTAATGACATTGGCTTGCTGAAATTGATGTCTTTTTCTTTAGGTTTTTAGCACATGGTGAAGCTATCTGTCAAGTTCAAATATAGCTTATACTTGTCACATGTTTAACATCATAGAGTTGATATTTAAGTATAGAATTTTCTCAGTGAATGTGTTCTATATATGCAAAATATGATCACCTTTTGTAAATATAAGAAAAATTCACAGATAATATTTTAACATAAATACTAATAAGTAACATTCCATTATAAGATGTTATAATACATGTTAGTACAATAGTTTCTTGAATAGTATGACATATGTATAATTTTTAAGTGTTAGACTTAATATCAAAATAAACATTATGTAGCTGACTTACATTTGCTGAATGATATATCTATATGAACCCCAAATGAAGCATAAATTATGTCAAATTGTAGATGATTCCATATTTACAATGATAAATAGCCAATATGTGTTAAAGTTAATGGGGAGGACACAAATAAAAATAAGATAGCAACAGCTTTTCAGTTTAAAAGTGCACGTTCTCTCAGAGACACCAGTGGATTTATAGGAACAATGTTGCAAAGTTCTCTGTGTGAATAGAGATGGATCAGGGTTAAAAGTTCTGTTTATGTAATCATAAAGCTAGACATAATCCCTCTGCACTCACACTACAATACTGGCTTCCTGATTTGTCTGTCATACCCACATTTAGAGAGATAGACAAAGTGGTATAAGTAGAACTTACTAGTTTGGATACAAGTCAAAAAATCTTGAACCCCAGGTACAGCGAATCACAGTTTCTTAAAGGAAGAGACAGATGCACAGATGCTGATAGAAACGATCACCTAGTACCATCATCAAACCTCTGCCTGTGCAGTTAGGTGCACAGGGCTGCATGTATTCACACAGACACAGACATATCGATAACATGTTATGCTTTTGTTCGTGGCTATTAGAATCATTGTAATCCCTTATGTAGAATAACAGGCATGAGAATGTTTCACAGAAGCATAAGTATGTTCTCCTATGTTACAAATTACCTCAGTTCACCTGTTGCACTAACATTCTAGATTAAATAATATCTAGAAAATCATTTTTATTCACTAAATGTAAAGGATACATAACATGTTCAATTCTTGTATTTACCCAGAGAATACTTGTTCCTTTTATAGACTTCTTTATGACATAGTATTACATTTAACTATGCATATATAATATAATATAATATCATATAAAGATTTGTTTATTTATTGATATTTTGTTTTCTATTTTGCTGGGAACATTTTAAAACCTTGGTCTCAAGCTACATTGCATACCCAAAATCTTTCAATACAGGATAGTAAATAGTCTTGTCAAAGATATTAACAAAATGCTATAAATTTTTTTCAGTTATTAGTGAATACATTTGAATCTCATTCAGTTCACTGTCAATGTATTTATTTGGCATCAAAAAATAAATAAATATGTATATATATTCAATTTCAAAAGTGTGGTTTTAAAAAATGTACATTCACTATCTCTGTAGTTTTGAAATGTTTGCTAAATTTTCTTTTAGGCCTCAGAGTTCTGACTTCAGTCAGAGAATGTGATAGCGTCTTTGACTACCTTGTGAATAGCATTTTTTAATACACCTCTGAGTTGGGGGGTAAGGGTGCTGCATGCTGCATAATTTATAGACAGAAGCTCAAGAATGTGTTGCAGTATAAATCTTATTTAGCAGGACTAATGAGATATTGACCGCTTCCTCCATTCCACACAGCGTCTTCAGTTTTGTACCCTGCACGGGTTATAATGTTAGCAATGGAAGATTTTTCTCCTTGACAAGATAGGACAATGCAAGTCCTGTTACTAGGAAAAATATGAATTTAGTGACCACATCACAGATATTTACATGCAAAAGTATATTATTGCTGCATAATTTGATAATGCATTATATTTTAATGAAAAATATTGGTTTCTAATAAACTGCTAGTTCATTCCATTACTTGAAAATGTGAATTGAAATTAAGAAATTGCTATAATGCAAAAATAATTCTCAGTAGTTTAATAATTCATTATCTAATGTTTATTATTTTATAACAATTAGCGTTAATGAATACAAATTTTTCTTGAAGGAAAAAATTCATTTGATACATCAATTAAATTATTTGTATTGTTAATAAATGAACAATACAATATAATTATTTTGTTTAAATACCAAAATATCTGTGTTTATAGGAGAAATATAACTATATCTGATATAGGTTGAATTATTTCTAATATTCTATGGTAAATTTTCATGAATTTTTGTTCTTCACTTTTAAAAGTTGATATCTCAAACATTAAAACATAACGGAGAAAATAGGGATGTAGTTCAGTAGTAAAATGTTTTCATAATATCCTTGTAGCCGTGAACTCGGTCCCTTTCATTAAAGAACAAAAGCCTGAATCTATTTCACAATCTCCCCACAATCTATCTCGGTGGTACCTTTTACCTGACCATGAAGACATTCTCTGATAAAAAATATTGTTTGATCATGAGCATAGCAAATCCTCATGTTGAAACAGGATAAAAAGGCAGATAATACCAGAACCTACAATTTTCAATTCTCACCAACACAACTTTCTAAATGTAAGTTGCAAATCTTTTTACATCAATGAACATGTCAAAGTGGATATGGATATGCCCTCTACTCTACACAAAGAAGTACAGGCAACTGAGAAAATCTGGCAGTAAAAGAGGTGGTCTTCCTCAGGGAACAACACACCAATTAGCTGTCCAGTGCCGGAAAAAAATATATACACAACTAACATTCTATGGACTGAATAGTTTATATTTAATAATGTGAGTGTGTTTTGGAAGAGATACATATTAGAAAACATATATGCTTACATGTGCATGCATAAATACAATAACAATTAATGAAAAATGAGGACATAGATTGGAAAGAGAGCAGGGAGAAGTATATAGGAGGTTACGGAGAAAGAAAAGGTAAAGGAAAAATATTATAATTTTGCTATCATCATTTAAAAAAAGAGAGAGGAAGCAATAATAGTATAGAAGAATAAAAATAAATCACTGTACCTAGAATGTAGTTCATATGTGAGAGTCAAGAACGACAATACAACAGATGAAGTCAGGGAAAATTCCCTATACAGGTAGTCATATCTCGATTAAAACAAATTTTGAAAACTCAAATGAACACATTGCTTAAGGAACCAAACATATACAATGCTTGAGTTTCTCTTCGTTTGCAGTTCTTTGTCAACCCCAAAACCTAAACAATGCTCCTGCAAAATACTTAGCAGTTCAATGTGAAAAAAATAAAAGAAAAATAAGTGAAACGGGATATATTTTTACTTTATGTTTTAAACTTCAAACATCATTGTAAATAATTTAATTTCTGAATAATATGATTTCATAAGCCACAGAATCACACATGCATTTACTATAAAAACTTGTAATGTTGTCTGTAGGTTTGAGTGTGCGCGAGTATATGTCTTCATAATTATTTGTCTTTTTTTTTGGACATTTAATCATGAATCCATGTTTCTTTCACAATGTATCTTCTGAAGACTTTTTTCTACAGCATAAATCAAGATGCAAATTTAAACTGGAATTTGGGTATAAAATTCCTCTATATGGTTACATGTTTAATCCATTAGTTCACAGCTGGTGGTACTGTTTGAGAAGATATGTGGAATAGTAAGGATATAGAGCATTACTGAAGATCGTGAGTCACTGTGGAGGGCCTTGAGGATTTACAGCCTGGCTTTCATTCCTGTTCATTCGGTTTGCTGACTTTTCATGCCATGTGACCCACCAGTCTCCTGCCCCTACCACTGAGTCTTCCTAGTCAGAATAGAAAACATTCTATTAAGTTTATGACAAAAATAAACTTTCAATAATTTGTTTACTTGCAGGTATTTTGTGACCGCAATAAAACAGGAATGAGCACATTTCTTGAGAGAACAGCTCTGAAGCAACACTGGCTGATATCCTGGGAACATTTGTCTCCTCTTGCTGCTAGGAACAGTTGGAGTTGGAGGAATACCACAAAGGATGCAAACAGTCTTAATAGACAGGCTGGATAAAATTCTTGCTTTCAGTCTCTTACTGTCATATTATGGCATGGCTCTTAATATTTCATCAATCATAGTCACAAAATGGGAGGTAGTAATATTTAAACATTCAGAAGGCTTTTGTGTCATGGATTTTTTTATTATATAAGTTGCCTTTTCTCCTGTTAACTTTCTTTAGTATCAGAAGAGTATAAACTATCAAAAAAATACCATGTACTTCTTACTCTACATAGGGGTATAATTTATGGCTATTATTGTGATTAATCACTATGACAAAAAAGCAAGTGGCAGAGAGATGGGTTTATTCAGTTTACATTTCCACATTGTAGTTCTTCATTGAAGGAAGAAAGTGTTGGGACCATTTGGGAGTTCTGGCCTCCGATGCTCTTCCCTGCTAGAGATCTTTACTTTCCTTCTGATTTGAGGTAGTGAAAGCTGTGTCAAAGTTGTTTACCAGCTCTGCTTTACGAGCAAGTGTAGCCTTGCCTTGAGGATCAGAGGATAAGGTTTACACCTGTTGGCCCACCTGACTGTGTTGGGTATATAAACCTCTGTGGTGCTATTGAATAAAGGGATTCTTACCAGAGACTAGAGGTCCGTGTCTCTGTCTGTCTGTGTTGTCTCTGTGAATCTTCGTGTGTTTCAACCTCCAGCCCCTTGCCCTAAGCTCGCGAACTGTACCGTAGCGCATAGGGCGCAGAAAGGCGTTGTGCGCTGCCAAAAAGAACAGGGAATGAAACAGACCTGGAACCTGAGGAGGGCCAGGTACAGAGGCCATGGAGGGGTACTATTTACTAGCTTGTGCCACATAACTTGCTCACCCTGCTTTTTTTTTTTTTTTTTTTTTTTTTTGGTTTTTTTTTTTTTTTTTTTTTTTGTTGTTGTTGTTGTTGTTGTTTTCTTTTTCTGTATCATGGATTTATTTTTTTCTCATTTTTTTATTAAAAATTTCCATCTCCTCCCCCTTTCCTCCCTTCCCTTCCACCCAAACCCCCACTCCGCCCCTCTCCAAGCCAAAGAGCCATCAGAGTTCCCTTCACTATGTTAAGTCCAAGGTCCTCCCAGCTCCCCCTAAGTCCAGGAAGGTGAGCAACCAAACTGACAAGGCTCACAGTGAGCCCATCCAAGCTGTAGAGTTCATGTTCATTGCCGTTGTCCTTGGTTTCTCAGTCCTCCTCCGCCGTCAGCCACATTCAGAGAGTCCGGTTTGGTCCTCTGTTCCATCAGTCCCATTCCAACTGGACTTGGTGGTCACCCGTTAGATCTGTCCCACCGTCTCAATGGGTAAACGCACTCCTCACGGTCCTGACTTCCTTACTCATGATCTCCCTCCTTTTGCTCCTCATCAGGACCTTGGGAGCTCAGTCCGGTGCTCCTATGTGGGGCTCTGTCATTTTTCTCCATCCAATGCCAGGTGAAGGTTCTATGGTGATATGCAAGATATTCATGAGTATGGCAATAGGATCTGGACATTTCTGGCACCCTCTCCTCAGCTGCCCAAGGACCTAGCTGGGGGCGTCTTCCTGGACACCTGGGAACCCCTCTAGAGTCAAGTCTCTGCCAACCCTAGAATGGCTCCCTTAATTAAGATATATAATTCCTTGTTCCCATATCCACCCTTCCTATATCCCAACCATCCTATTCCCCCAAGCTCTTCCCATCCTCCACTTCACACTTTTCTCTCCCCATCCCCACATCCCCCCCATCCTATTTGTAATAGCCAGAACCTGGAAACAACCTAGATGCCCTTCAGTGGAAGAATGGATGAAGAAAGTGTGGAATATATACATATTAGAGTACTACTCGGCGGTAAAAAACAATGACATCTTGAATTTTGCATGCAAATGGATGGAAATAGAAAACACCATCCTGAGTGAGGTAACCCAGGCCTAAAAAGATGAACATGGGATTTACTCACTCATAATTGGTTTCTAGCCATAAATAAAGGACATCGAGGCTATAATTCGTAAAAAAAATCCTAGAGAAGATATATAAGAAGGTGAATCCAAAGAAAAACATATAGTTATCCTACTGGATATTGGAAGTAGACAAGATCACCCTGCTTTCTTATAGAACCCAGGAACGCCAGACAAGAGATGGCACTACCCAGATTGGGTGAGACCTCCCCCATTAATCATTAATTAAGAAAATGACCTGTACCTAGATCTTATGGAAGCATTTTCTCAGTTAAGGATTCCTCCTTTCAGTTGACTGTAGCTTTTCCATGTGGACATAAACTATCTGGGAAAATAGATGTATACATTAGCATATTCAAACTATGTTGCCAATAGCAAGAGTAGCAACCAGTTACAAATTCTTTCTTTCTTCCTTGCTTCCTTCAGTCCTTCCTTTCCTCAGTCCGTCCTTCCTTCCCTCCCTCCCTCCCTCCTTTCCTACTTTCCTACCTTCTTTTCAGAGATAATGTTATCCCACAACACCTTAATCAACTGGGAAGTATCAGATTACAAGTGATTTGGTTCTTTGGTTCTCAAGAGAGATGAAAAGTAATTTTATGAGGTCTTGTTAGAAAAATTTTACTGTGTGTGTGTGTGTGTGTGTGTGTGTGTGTGTGTGTGTGTGTGTAGACCTGTAAGCTAATTTTATGCCATTATGTGTGGGTAATAACTGTGAGCGTGCCTGTGGAGTCCAGAAACAGATTTCTTCCTCACCTGCCCACCTCATTTTCAAACATGGGTTCTAACTGGCCTGGGGCTCATTAAGTCAGCTTTCCTGGTAGCTCAGTGAGGCCGGGGCTTCTACCTGTCTGCATAGAACTAGGATAACAAGCATGTAATATCATAGCCAATTTTGAATGTGGGTTCCCAAGATAAAACTCATGCAAGCATGATTCTGGAGGTGAATCTCCTGACTGAGACATTTCTATTTCTATCTAGTTGGTATGTTGCATTATATATCCAATTCAAATGAATGACCTGCACATTGTAGTCCCTGTTTTCCCTGTATTTAGGTTTACAGGTTATTTTTGGAGAAAGAAAGTTTCTAGATTCTATGAACTGAATTGATTAAGAGGAACTCGGGTTTATCTGGACTATTTCAGATGAGCATAGGGATGAGAAAGGACATGGATGAGCATTTGTGAAAGAGAATTTGGTTCTGACCCAGTTTCTAAAGCCATCTAATGTCCTTTTATTCTTTGTTCCCTGCATGCCAAAGTTCTACATTTGGAGTTACTGATTTCAGCTCCCATGAGAGATCTATATTCATTGCAATAAGCAAAATAATTTAGAGACAGACATGCTTATTTTTTTTCTTTTTATTTCCATATTACTTCCTTTCAACTAAATCATAATTCTAAAATAATTTAGTGAAAGCTCAGTACACAATTATTTCACTTGAATAATTTCCAAATTGTTTATTAAACATTGAGCTTTATAAGATCAAATAGTATAATAGCTATTTCCTCGAAATTCACTTTCTCTTCATGTACCAGTTATGTAACTCACTTCTTTGCAATTGTGGGAAGAGAGATTATTTCATTCCCCTCAGTACTGTATGGAACAAACCCAAACTTAAGTAAAGAATCAGGAGTTGGCAATACATTTTAGTTATCAAGAATCCTAGTGTAGCATGCATGAAGGCCTTGGTTTAATACTCAGGACAATATTAAATTGGTCATGCTAACTCGTGTATGTAATCACAGTTCTCAGGAGATGGAGGAATGGAAAGAGATCGTTAACCACATGAGAAAAATCAAAGCTAATGTATGATATAACAAGTTGTGTTAAGAAACAGAGATTATGTGAGAAATATACAAATAATAAGACACATAAAGTTACCATGCACTGATATAAACGTTTAACTCTTAATGAAAGAAAGAAGAAGAGGACATTCAATTGACACCATTTTACTACACAATCTAAATTTGATATGATGCTAGGGGATAGTAAAACTGAGTTGAAGAGACCAGGGAGAGATCAATTATTTTATAAAATTGGTTAAATTTATTTTTTGACAATTTCATAAATATATTGTTTCAGTTATTTTTCTATTGCTGTGCTAAGGCAACTAAGAAAACAATATTCTAAAAGGCTTTAGTACACATGAACATCGTGGCAGGGACTAGGGAGGGAGGGAGGGAGAGAGAGAGAGAGAGAGAGAGAGAGAGAGAGAGAGAGAACAGTTGGATAATGCGCTTGAACATTGTAAAGATTTGTCATTCATATTGGTTTAATAAAATGCTTATTGGCCAGTAGTCAGGCAGGAAGTAGAGGTGGAGCTACCAGATTAGGAGAATTCACAGAAGAGAAAAGGCAGAGAGGCAGTCACCAAACAGATGCAGAAGAAGCAAGAAAAGACTGCCTCACTGAGAAAAGGAACTAAGTCACATGGATAAACATAGATGAGACTCATAGGCTAATTTATATGTAAGAGTTAGTTAATAATAAGCCTGAGTTATTAGGCCAAACAGTTTATAATTAATAAAAGCCTCTCTGTTTTGGGGGTACTGAACAACTGTGGGACAGAGTGGGACAGAAATTTCCTTCTACAAGAGAGAGTGTGGGAATGTGAGCATATGCTTTTGAAATTTCAAAGATCACAACCAATATTCACTTCCTAATACTGTCCAAAAAGGAACTAGGAATATGCATTCACATATGAAATACATGTGATGTCTTCCATCATACCCCTCCCTTCATAATCCCCCCTTTTATCTTCACACCATTTCTTGGTGTTGTGATTTGCTGACATCTTAAAATATTTCCATTACTCATTAATTTCAGAAACATTAATTTATTGTATTTTGAAGACTCCCATCCCATATGCTACCTTCTCCCAAAGCTACCACTTTTGCATACTCACCTAACTTCATGTCTTAAAAGTACTTAATCACACTAATATTATCTATATACTCTTCAATATGTGTCTATACACTGAAGCCTGTCCATACACCTAACTAAAAACTATGCTTCCTCTTCCAGCAGTGATCAACTATTTACAAAGTTCATCAGATAGGGACAGGGCTCTATACCTGAGCATCTGGCCATACCAAAGTGTCAATGTTGGCAACAGTACTTGATGAAGGACAGCCTAAGTCAAACGGGCATCAATGTCTACAAAAATCAAGCATACAAGTTTAAGAAAGTAGGAAAGAGCAATAATTTAAACATTCACTTAAACAATTAAAGTACTAATATCTGGAAATAATTTATTGAGTTTTAAAATTTAGTTATATGTTTAGTTATATAAATATCTTAGAATTAATGACATTGCACAGAATCCTAACCAATGCTTCACTAGAAATAAACTCCTTTTAGCTATGATATGGTAAAAATAACTTACCGACTCTGAATGTCAGTTCTTCCCTCAGTAAAGTAAGGATGCAATGTGATATTCATATGAGCCTGCCTCTGTAATTTTGAGGCAAATCACAGGGAAATGATAAAAGATAGGGCACTTCTATGTTATTCATACTAGAATATTTCTAGATATTAATATTTTCATTATTAAAGAGCAGTGCCAATTTCTGAGTTACATTCAGTATTCAATAAACTAGGTCTACCAAGTTATAAGAATATATATTATTTATAGAATTCAACAAAGCCCTTTAATTTACAGAGGAAAACTGTAGGTTATAAACATTTTTTTACTTCAGTTATCCCTGCTTTATAAAACCACCCTCTTCAAAAATGAAGAAGACACTTAGATTACATGGTCAAGGCCAAAGCCTTGGATTTGTATGTAAACGACATGATTTATTAACCTTAGCTTCTTTCTCAAAACTTCTTTTCTGTTTACACTCTTCCATCAATACATAGGTTAGATCTGCTGGCTTACTTGAAATCTTAAGATACTTTATCATCTATAATCATTTTGATTAACCTTTCAACCTAGAAATCTCTTTTCTACTCTCCTGTGACATACATTCCTACACTATTTTATCCTAGGACAGACTTCCTCTGACTATTACATCAGATTTCTTATGAATTCTATGTGATGCAAAATAGTTTTGTAGCAATTAAAATATAGAAACTTCCATAATGAATGGAAAACATGAGAATGTTAAGCACATATCATTGCAAAGAATTATAAAATATCTTTCTATATATAGACAGATTTTTTGGTTTTGTTTTTTTCTTTGAGACAAGGTTTCTCTGTGTAGCTTTGATGCATGTCTTGGAACTAGTTCTTGTAGACCAGACTGGCTTTGAACTTATAGACATCTGCCTGCCTCTACCTCCCAAGTGAAAAACAGTTTTATTTCTTGGTAAAAAGTTTGAGATTAAATATGGGCAAATACATATCAATGTCCTACTATTGAAATCACTATTTTACACATAGTAAAATGTGTGATGTTGCCAGCATTAACATTAAGGACTGAGGAGAAAGATCAGTCAAGAAGTTATTTCCTAACAAGCATGAAGACTGGTTAATGTTCAGTCCCTAGAAATCCTGTAAAATAGACTTGACATGATGATGTATGCATGTAAAGCTATTACCAGGAAAATTGAGACAGACTGAGCATTGAGCTTCCTGGCAAAATTCCCCTACCCAAGTTAGGTCAATAAGAGACCTTATGCTATAAAAATGAATGCAAATGCCTATGACATAACACATGTGGATAGCCTCTGATCCCCTATCTCTCTGTCTCTGTCTCTGTCTCTCTGTCTCTCACCATCTATCTATCATCTGTCTACCTGTCATCTATCTATCTATTTATCTATCTATCATCATATGCATACACACACACACACACACACAAAACTGGTGGGAAATTTACTTTTCAGAGTTATATTTCTGTGTTCTGTGAATATGTTTTATTATCACTATTTAAGAAGAAGTTGATTTGGCCTCTGGCAGGGCAGAATATAACAAGGCAGGAAATCTAAACATATGTATAGGAGGAAAGAAGGCAGATTCAGAGAGACACCGTGTAGCTACCAAAGAATTAACATGCTAGCATGAGTAAGTCACAACCTATTGACAATACACAGGTTAATAGAAATGGGCTAATTTAAGATGTAAGAGCTAGCTAGAAATATGTCTGACACATCAGCCAAACTGTGTTGTAATTAATATAGATTCTGTGTGATTGTTTGTGTCTGGGAAGCCATGAAATGAGGGTACAGTTTCTGTTTACATAATAGTCCCAAACATGGGCATGGATGCATATAATACCTAAAAAATTTGAAATAACAAGAGGGACGCAAGTGTAGGTTCTTCATAGCTGCATTTTTTTCTTTCAGATAGGCTCTGTTAGCTGGTGAAGAACAGATGCATGACTCCTTTAAGAATCAACTTTCTGGTATTTGTTGGTAGCATGTAAAGATATTTTGAGAGGTCCTGCTAAGAAGCACTTAAAGGGGTTTTATGGGCAGTGTGCTAGAAGTTACTTGGCGGCAGTGCAGGCTAACTGCTTCCCTGAGTTGGGATGATAAATATGGCTCCCACAACTGGTGGTAATTGGACTTCTGCCATGTTGGAAAGCCAAGCAGGGTGAAACCAATAGCCAAAGCAGCTGCTGTGGTCAAAGCCCTGTCTGTTTAACAGTTAAAAGCAATGATAAAAAATGATTACAGAAATGCAGTATAGTCAAATTCAGACTAATATAAACCTCTAAGCAGGTCATAGTGTGTTTTAAAAAATGTATGTAGGCTTAAGAAAAAGAAATGAGTATAGGTAGTTATAAAAATAAGTTTTAAAAATAAAAGAACGTCTTTAAACAACAGTAAAAGAAATATAGAAAAAGTCACATAAAGATGGAAAATATACAGAGTCTGGATTATGCGTTCTATTGTGTTTTCTTTATATTTTTGACTATTAATGAGATAACTTCATGGTATAGGAGGTCCTTCTTTCTATGTGTTGCTTGTATTGGCTAATTAATAAAGAAACTGCCTTGGCCTGATGGGGCAGAACTTAGGTAGGTGGGGAAGACAGAACCGAATTCTGGGAGGAAGAAAGCAGAGTCAGAGGAATGCAATGGAGTCAACAGAGAGAGACATGCTGAATCTTTCCTAGTAAGCCACTGCCACATAGTGATATTCAGATTAATAGAAATGGGTTAAATCAAGATGTCAGAGTTAGCCAATAAGAGGCTAGAACTAATGGGCCAAGCAGTGATTTAATTAATATGATTTCTATGTGTTTGTTTCAGGGCTAAGATAGCTGGGCAGCCAGGCGAACAAGCGGGCCCTCCTCCAAAAACTGCAGAAAGACATTTTATTGTAGGGGCTGCTATGCAAAACCAACATAAGGGTATCTTGACTTCAAATTTTGAGTGTAACATATGTTACTTTGAAAAAGAGGTTCTGCTTTTGTTTCCATAGAGTATGGGAACCTGTGAATTCCTTCCAGGTTAATGTGGTTTCATGGAGCAAGTCCCCTCCAAAGGTCTTCATGAATCCGAAAAATACTTTGTCCAATAAGCAACAGGAAGCACTTTGGAGAAAATTCTGCCCAAATTCCCAAAATGATTGTTTATAAATGTTTATTTTCATTTTATAAGGGTTAGTTATAAGTGGTTAATGGTCACAGTTAATTTCGCTCCCATGGTCCTGATGAGGAGCAGAAGGAGGGAGAACTTGAGAAAGAAAGTCAGGACTGTTGAGGGGTGCAGTCACCCATGGAGACGGTGGGACAGAACTAACGGGAGATCACCAACTCCAGTTGGAATGGGACTGATGGAACATGCGACCAAACCGGACTCTCTGAATGTGGCCAATGGTGGAGGCTGACTGAGAAGCCAAGGACAATGGCGCTGGGCTTTGATTCTTCTGCATGGACGGGCTCTGTGGGAGCCTTCTCAGCTTGGTCGATCACCTTCCTGGACCTGGGGGGAGTTGGGAGGACCTTGGTCTTAGCATAGAGTAGTGAACCCTGATGGCTCCTTGGCCTGGAGAGGGAGGGAGGGGGGTATAGGTGGAGGGGAGGGAAGAGGAGGGGGAGGAGGAAGGGAGGAGATGGAATTTTTTTTTCAGGCTCTCTGAGAATTTATTATTTTTATTTTTTTTAAATCTATAACTATCTGTATTTTGTCTCTTTAAAGACTTTATTTTTTTTCTCGTGGTTTATTTTTTTATATTTAAAAATTTCCATCTCTTTCCCTCCTCCTCCCCCCTCCCTCCCCTCCTCCTCCCCCTTCCCTCCTCTCCTTCTCCCCCTTCCCTCCCCTCCCCTCCACCCATACCTCCCCTCCCTCCCTTTCAAGGCCAAGAAGCCATCAGGGTTCCCTACTCTATGCTAAGACCAAGGTCCTCCCAACTCCCCCCAGGTCCAGGAAGGTGATCGACCAAGCTGAGAAGGCTCCCACAGAGCCCGTCCTTGCAGAAGAATCAGAGCCCAGCGCCACTGTCCTTTGCTTCTCAGGAAATTTTTAAATAAAAAAAAATAAACCATGAAAAAAAAGAAAAGATAAAGAATGGGAATATGATATAGAAATGAATACACTAGTATGGACTTTGGTGTATTGACAGAAATTTCAGGTCAATTTGTTATATGCATATTTATAATCTTATTTAAGGTACTATGTTTACACAGCTCATTTAAAAAATACAATGTATAATTAAGAAATAGAGATTAAAAGAGGCACATATAATAATCAAGCTTTTAATTACATTAGTTAGGTTTTTTAGATATAAAGAGATATGTTTCAATTAGATTGATAATTTTCAATACTTCAAAGACCTACAAAAATATACCATTTAAAGGTTTTAATAACTTAGACTTTTCTCAACAGTAAGATATGTCTCCTTATAGCAGCAGCCATTATTTTAGAGAGGTTGAAGAGCATTGAAGAAACTCATGAAATTTGCCTTCAATGTGACAAGGTTAGGCATTTGGGCAAGAAACTGCTTGATAGTATGCTCTATGAACAGACATGCAGAACCCACAGAAAAGTAACCTTTCCAAAGGATGGGATGTACATCAGGGTTCCTGTTGCACAGAAGAAATTCCCAGACATTCTACCAGACACGAAAAAGGGTGACTGACAAATTGTCGATATAGGCAAAGCAGTATTACAAATTCCTGTTTTATGGAAAGTCTGCCAGATACCGAGGGCCTGTAAACTGAAGATGTATGCCCTAACACTACAGACGAACTCTCAGTGACTTTCCAGGCAGCAAGATGTCTCTGTTATTTCTAGAGTTTTAGAAGTTGTTTATAATCCACTTCCTGTTTCCTTAGGTAATATTATATCCTTCTGGGGTCTTTGATAAAGTTAAAGACAGATAATGATAGTTATAGTTTTCTTTAGCTATGATAAAAGATAAATTAGATATAAAATTTTAGAATCACAAAGAAATATTGTAGCTGTAATTCTTGCTTAATACCTGTTTTGTTATATGTAATTTTACTATGTTAATGTAAATACCTTCCTTTTTGTTTAGACAGAAAAGGGGAGATGATGTAGTATCCCCTCTGTAAGCTGTAAATAGGTTTTATTGCCATTTGTTAATAAAGCAGATGCTTTGGCCTATTGCAGGTCAGATTATGGAAAGGTGGGAAATCCAAGCAGAGATAAAGGAGGAAAGAAGGCAGAGTCAGAGACACACCATATAGCTGCCAAAGGAGTGCTGGCACCAGTAAGCCAAAGCCTAGTGGAAATATACAAATTAATAGAAATTGATTAATTTAAGATGCGAGAGCTAGCTTGAACTTTATCTGGGATATTAACCAAACTGTGTTGTAGTTAATATAGTTTATGTATGAATATTTGGGTCTGGGAAGCCAGGAAACAAAAGTATAGTTTCCGTTTACAACTTTATCAAACATATTAATTCTTTATACTATACTTCTATAGTAAAAGGACAGCAAATTGATTGCTAAAATTCTACATTTTAACTATGTAGCCTTTACCATACATGACCTGATCCATGTTGAAACACGCCTTCACAAATTCTATTTCTTCCCAGTATGCCAGAGCCTAAAAGTACTGTTGGTGCTTTCATTACAGCATTTGATTAAGAATTTTGCTTTTGTTTAAAATACCATTACTTATAAATTTGAAAGAAATTGATTAGTTTATGTCTTGGTACTTAAACACACTTAATGTTAGAACTGAATCTGAGAACTAATATTGAAAAACATATTTAGACAGTCCAGAAAACAATAAGGGTTTAGAAAACACTATTATATTAACAGATCCAGTAAAATTTTACTGTAAGAGAGAAGAATCCAGTGATAATATTTCCTCTTTCGTCTTGGGGCCAGAATGTTACAGTGGTAGAAAATTACCAGGGAGCTAGCTAGTCTTGCCATCATACTTTTCCTTAAAAATTGTTATTTGTAATCTGCCTCAAGAATGAAGTCATTTGGAGTTAACCATTATCCAAAATCTATTTACAAGTTAAGAGCTCTCTGAGCCTCCAGCTATAGAATCATGTCAGTATAATAAATGGTGTGCATTGCCTTTGGAAAGATGAAGGTTACTTACCTATAAGACTGTTTTTCTGGGGATGTATCATTGCATACCAGCCATTAGAAAGCCACTTACCTCCCCAAAGCAGTTAACCTGGTGATTGGTTTCTGATTATAATATTTCTGTGGGAATCCTGATTGATTCTCAGCATTTCATCTCCTGTCCCCATCCTTACGAAGTCTGTAGATAATATTCATATATGAGAAAATTTGTGTTATTACTTTGTTCCAGCAGGAGAAGCAAGGCTGTTTTTTTCCCCAAAAAACTAACAGTGTATAACTCCTTATCCAAAAGGCCTAAAATGTGTTCCAATAGGGAAAGAACCAGTTCTGTTGTATTCTATAAGAAAATATGAATTTCAAAAAGTAGAGCTCCATAAAAATCAAAAGAGACAGAAAAGAGAGAAAATATGAATGCCAAACTCCTCAGATATTGTCAGATATTGTCACAGTATGTAAGATGGACATGTGTCTTAAAGAAATCACAGTGTCAGCTCTATATTCACAGCAGTGTTCAGACAAACTTGGATTATCGTTGTGATATATGGAATGAACAAAACACGATTTATATTAATCATTTCAATCATGACCACAATTCTTCTATGTCTAATAACAATACCAAAACTTTTTTTTCCAAATGAAAGGTTTTATCTTTTGACAATAGGATTATAAGGTGCTGCTAGTGATTGCTATTTTTCAGGTGAATCAAAAAAAGTTGGGCAGTGATGCTGCTCACCTTTAATCACAGTACTCAGAAGGCATAGGCAAGAGGATCCCTGTAAGTTCAAGGCCAGCCTCATCCTATAATCCTTATCTACAATGGAAAGCCAGGGCTACTCAGAAAAAGCCCATGTTGTAAAGCAAAACAAAACAAAAACAACATCCATGAGTTAGCATAAATTACTGGAACTTCTTTTGACCATCTACTGACACATGTCTTCAATCTACCTTAAAAAGGCCCATGTATTTTTTTCTGAGAGTTGCTTTAGTAATCTGATCACAATAAAAAAAAGTCATTTCCATATTAAACCCTTAAATTTGCTTTGGTATTTGATGGACTGCTTAAGTATTTAGAACATACAATATATACTTTCAGATATGCATCCTTTATATAATGGCTATAACAAATATAATAATATGCATTCTTTCCCATACATACAATTATTTGTAGCCCCACAATAAGAATGAAGTACTTTCTGATAATTTAATACACAAAAAATAAAAAACTTTGCTTGATTGACGTTGAATATGAAGTCTTAAAAGGAAATCAGAGTTGTGAAGGTTGTAAACTGGAAATGAGAGTACAAAAAAGTGGAACTTGGGGAGATGTTGCTCAAATGTGCAATTTCAATTTAAAATGATGACTACTCTACAAGCAATTACTGGTTTAAAAATATACTGATTTTTTATAAAAGATGATTGCAAAGTAAACAAATTTTAAATATTCGTTCATATGTCTACATATGCCAGGGATACAATCAAAAGCAGTATCAGCAATATGGGCTTTCATTTGTCAGACCACTTTATTCTGCAAAAGACTACAGGTGGTAATCTAGAAAATTTAACTGTTATCTTAAAAAACACAAGCACAGTAGTTGGAAGAGACAAGGTATAGAAGGATGCTGATGTGAGAAAATATGCACAATGAAACCAGAGTAGAATGGCATTTTATAGATATCTTATAGTCAAAGGAACAAGTATTTGTAATAAGTGATAATATGAATAAAGGGTTCACTCTTTGCACTTAATAGTATTTGTTGGTGCCAGGGAATTAGCACAATCCTTGAGATGCAAAAATCTTCATTCACCAAAGGACATATTTAAAATCAACTTCCAGAATATAACTAATAAAAACTTGGTCATGCTTTGTGCCCTATTGGCAATAAAGATGACATTTCTCTTTTCTTTGTTCAAAGGTTATCTTGTTCCTCATATTTTTAGCTGCTGAAAAGCAATATAATTCTAGTCTAAAAGAAAAATGTGTTTAGTGCTTTGTTGGAAACTAATTAAAAATTTTTACTTTATTCTTAAGTATATGATTTCTTTGCCTAAGTGAAGAAAATTTGTACATACTATTTTAATAACAAATAACTATATTTAGGGCAAAAAGGCATTGCAACCTGAGGAAAATTTTAAAGCACTGATATTCATAGAGGAACAGAAGAAAACTAATTGAGAAAATTTCATTACTCCTGGTGATTTTCATTTGTTTGACATTATAGACAGTATCTATCAGCCTCTAATTTTACCCCACCATCATAACATATATAACATTTATACATACACACATATGCATATGTTGTATAGCTATGATTCACTAAGGTTTATATTAGCCAATGGTCAATTGAAGCATAGTAATTTCTAAAATAAATAATTATTGGGCTATTAACACAGAATCTTAAAATGTCTTATTTAGTAAGAGAAAGTAATGAACTAAACAGATGTGCAGTGTCCTCATGGACTTAACGGGTTACAGAAGTTAAAAGTCAAATAATAAAAATAATTTCATAATTAGCAAATGTGGTAAGGTGGCAGATGTTATTTAGAACAATTATGGTCTATTTTTGTATAATTTTCCAAGAGACCTCATCTATTCAAGGGTTTGCAGTAAAGCTGTTTGAGACAAGCTTGAAAGCAAGTAGCAAAAAGTGATTCTTATTATTTTATTAAGTTTTAGCACATTTCAAATTTGAAGCTGTTCTTTTATAAAGGGCATATTTATTAAATATGCAATTGTATTAGGTGTTTTACTGAATGCTGGAGATGGAATAATAAATTAGCTGGCACAATTCTTGTTACTTTTAAGCCTGTAGTCTATAAAAGAGAAAATAGGTTGATGGTTTCAGTGTGCATGTTTTAAAAACAAACTTTTCTTTCTGCAAAGATTGTGCACCTTCAATAAATCATTTGTTTACCATCCTTAAGTTCTTGACACTTTGATCTTACTTAAATAAATTTAATATTAGGAGTCTGAGTATACAACAACAGTCTTGGAGATCACTTGAAATGGGTTCCTCCCTTGTAATAACCTAATTTCAAAACCTGGAATTTAAAATGCAGAACAGAATGATCAAAAGATTGGGTTCTGAGTCATTTCTGTAGGTAGGAACATGGCCCTATAAACTGCCAGAAAGGTATTAATGTCAGTATCTAGAACAGAATTACTAATAAGTAACAAAGACCTATAGTTAAGGGTTGATGTGAAAGGTCTAATAAACATCTGGCAAGAAAATAACCATCAGAGAAATCTATCTTAGAAATTTTAGAAAATTCGTAGAAACAGTTGGAAGATGTAGATTGTCACAATTGTCCTTTAGCTATTATCGATTCTCTTTCATTGAGTATATGTTCTCCACATAAAGAAATATTTGACAATTTTTCACTCTTCTCCCTTGAGAATGTCCCACTTTCCTTGTTAATAAAACAAGACTATCTTCTTCATTGTGCTATGTCACACCTCTGAATTCTTTCTGTATAAGTCAAGTGGATTAAGGTCAGAGAGACATTTTAGTAACCTTAAACATTCATCCTTCATTTTGTTCACTAGACATATGTGAGTTGTGATTTTTGTCCCAATTGGATGTACTAGCTATTTAAAAGGAGATCCATAACCCACTAAAGAAGTGGGAAAAAGAAGAATGCTTGATTACTTTTCCTCTTCAAATATCAATATTTGCAGATATAGACAAAGGTTTAATGCCATATGAGCTCTAATAAGAAAGTATTTGCATAGAAACATTCTCACTCATGTAATATGCACACATAAACTTATTTAGAGTAGAGGCATGTCGAAACTACTGCAGGAATAACACTACAAACAAAATGATAAGCCCATCTATCGTAGTATTTTTAAAATCAATATCCTAGGAATGTATCATTTGTTTAAACAAGAAAGAATTGTACCATTTTCTTTGTGATTTTCTATATTTTACTCATATTAAAGTGAGAAATTTTGCCTCACATATATTTATAACATCAATATCAAAAATACTTTTGAAATATGGTTTGCATGTAATTGTATTTGATGTGAGAAAAGAAGAGGTAGAATGATCAATACAGGAAAAGAAAGACTGCAAAGGAAAATAATTTACCATCAATTAAACAATCTCATCATCATTTATCAAAAAAGACAAGACAAAGCAGGATGAGTACTTTAGTACAAACTATTTTTATTAGAAAGTGCCATGATAAGAAGAATGTAAAATGATTTTAAATGTTAATGTCTGACAGATTCAATGCAATGCCCATTAAAATCCCAGAAAAATTCTTCAAAGACCTCGAATGAACAATACTCAAGTTCATATGGAAAAGTGAAAAAAAAAAAAAGGATAGCCAAATAATACAATAAAAGAACATCTGGAGGTATCAAAATCCCTGATTTCAAACTCTACTACAGAGCTAAAGTACCGAAAACAGTCTGGTATTGGCATAAGAACAGACAGGAGGACCAATGGAACCAAATAGAAGACCATGATATTAATCCACATAGCTTCGAACAGCTGATTTTTTACAAGGAAACAAAAAATATCAAATGGGAAAAAAACATATTTAACAAGTGGTACTGGCAAAACTGGATATCAACATGTAGAAGAATGAATATAGACCATGTCTATCACCATGCACAAAACACAAGTCCTAATCGATCAAAGACCTCAACATAAAGCCAGCCATACTGAACCTTATAGAAGAGAAAGTGGGAAGTACACTTAAATGCATTGGCACAGGGAACCACTTCCTAAATATAACACCAGTAGCACAGACACTGAGAGAAACAATTAATAAATAGGACCTCCTGAAACTGAAAATATTCTCTAAAGCAAAGGACATGGTCAACAAGACAAAACTGCAGCCTACAGAAAAGGAAACGATCTTCACCAACCCCACATCCGACACAGGTCTGATTTCCAATATATACAAAGAACTCAAGAAATTGGTCATCCAAAGAATAAATAATCAAATAAAAATGGAGTACAGACCTAAACAGAGAACTCTCAACAGAGGAATTAAAAATGCCTGAAATACACTTAATGAAATGTTTAACATCCTTAGCCATCAGAGAAATGCACATCAAAACAACTCTGAGATTCCATTTTACACCTGTAAGAATAGCCAAGATCAAAAACACTGGTGACAACTTATGATGGAGAGAAAAGGGAACACTTCTGCACTGCTGGTGGGAATGCAAGCTGGTAAAATCCCTTTGGATGTCAGTGTGGCAATTTTTCAGAAAATTATGAAACAACCTTCCTTAAGACCAAGTAATACAACTTTTGCTCAATCATGCCACAAGGACAGGTGCTCAACTATGTTCATAGATGCTTTGTTTGTCATAGCCAGAACCTAAAAGCAACCTAAATGCCTCTTGACTAAAGAATTGATAAGGAAAATGTGGTACATTTACACAATGGACTACTACACAGCGGGAAAAAAATAATGACATCTTGAATTTTGCAGAAAGATGGATGGAGCATTATTATTATTATATAAAACATTATTTTGAGTGAGGTAACCCAGACAGAGAAAGACAATTATCACATGTTCTCACTCATAGTTGGTTTTCAAACATAAAGCAAAGAAAGCCAGCCTAAAAACCACAATCCCAGAGAATTTAGACAACAATGATGACACTAAGAGAGACTTACATATATATAATCTCCATTGAAAGTAGAAAGTAGAAAAAGACAAGATCTCCTAAGTAAATTGGGAGCATGGGGACCTTGGGAGGGGGTTGAAGGGGGGAGGGGAGAGGCAGGGAGGGGAGCAGCTAAGATCAGGCATTCCACACTAAAAAAAAAAAGTCTAAACATTGCTATAAACCAAACTTAGCAATATAAGCTTTTATAGCTTTAAGTCATTCTTTATAATGGCTACTTGACTCCAGATAGTGTTCTTACATTTTGTAAATTCCTATTACTTGTTTTACTTGTTTCTTGTGGTTTTCTTTTTTATCTTTTTTGTATCAAGTAGAATTATCTATTTCCTATAATTACTTAATTTAATACTCATGTTATTAATATTACTACTATGTTTATTAAGAAAAATATTAATTTTATAGGATATAGGCCTTCTTATTTTAGGAATTTCATAGTAAATATAAAATTAGGCTGTTTAAATTAGAACAAACTTTACTCAAATTTAATTTTTAAAACTATAATGTTACATTAACTTACGTTTGACAAAATTACATTGAAAGCGCACTCCTTATATGCCTCAAAAATCATACATAGTGATTGAATTTGAAGTTTTTATTTGTTTAAGGTAAATTAAAACTCCAAGAGTCAACTTTACCTAGAACATATTATATTTATGAGAAAGAGAAATAAGCTATCTTTTTATACATAGGTTTAAAATTGATAATGAAATTAAATTATACATGACATAAAAAATAAAATTACATTATATTTTCACAGTTTTAAGGTATGTGGAGAATTCTTTTAAATTATTTTTATACCTGTTTTTATAGATTATCATAGTCAAATCATTTATACTACTATTACTAAAGTTATGCCAAAAAATTGCTGCTAACAAACAACACTAGCCAGCTAAAACTATATTTGCCCTGAATTTCTCTCTGAATCCTATTATATTTTAACATCCTAAAACCAGGCCTATTCTGCCCAAGGAAGCTAATTAAAGAGTATCTATACACCACAAATACACAGAAGAAGCCTGAATAATTCATGAAGATTGACTGAAGTCAATTTCTTTATATTTTGTCTTTCTTCATTAGGGAATTCTACAAAGAGTAGGAGGTGGAAATGGAGAAATAAATCCTATAAACCTTGCAGTCATTTGTGGTGCAGCATTAGAAGCTTTAAAGCTACACATATGAAGGATATCTGGGCTGTAAAGTAACCAACCAGCAAGCCATGCATTTTGCTATTTTCACATATCTATAGCCTGTAGGTTCCCTTGGTTTGTCACTGCTTGTTTATCATGTCCAAATTGTCATGTATATTTGTTTCATCTGGCATTAGAAATGATGCATACTAGTATTAATGGTGTTTTTATATCTCTTTTGTTCTCTCATACTTATCTACACATCCAGAAAATGTTATGATATCTCAAAACTATGCCAAAGGTTAGAGACACTGAGAAGAGAAAATTAATAATCTGTGCTCTAATAAACCTTATTTTGGTAAAATAGACAGTGATTATATTATCAAAGGAAGCAATCTTTTACTGAGTGATAACATTAATTATAAGTTTTAGGAGAATAGGAGGAGAAGCTTAAAGTCTGAATAGTTTATATTTGCTACTCATAAACTAAAATGGGGAGGTAAAACAAAACATTTCACCATTGACTAGATTGAATTGTTTACTAATAATTGTAGATTACCAAGTTCAATATGTACCTTCATTCTGATTGGGAACCATTCAAATTAATGACTTTTATTTACAGGACCACCAGCAAGAAAATAACAAGATACACACAACACGAGCACACACAGGTCGAGAAATAATGAAACACAAACTATATTCTTTCCTTTTCCTTAATTGAGACAAGTTAACTTTATGTAGGAACAAATAAGACATAGTATTCGGGAAGTATCAGTGAACTTCTCTGAGCAAATTACGATCTCTTTAATTATTGGCTTTCTGAATACAAGAAATCTATGACTCCACATAAGGCCTTCAAGGACAAGCTTTTATTTTGAGATTGAGAAAAATATTATTTTTTTAATTTTAAGACATGAGGCAGCAGTAAGAAATTATACAACTGACATTTTAAAACATTCTCACAATGAATAATTTTATGTTTAGAGTTATTATATTAACTCAACATGCTTTTAAAATTCTTATACCTATATTGTGTTTCTATATAACCCCCATCCATCATGTCTCAGGGATCTATGTGAAAGAGATGGTGAAAAGATTGCAGGGGCCAGAGATTGTACATTACTTCAGGGAAAGGATGTTTATAAGCAAATAGTCAGATGCCCATATGGACTCAGAATGACTATGTCATCATGCGCAAGACCTGAAATAATTTAAGCCATGCAAAATCTTTGCATGTAGAAAGGGTTGTAGATATTAAATTCCATCCATAGTCAGTGGTGGTTAATTTTATTCCCAGCCTTCAAGAGGATGAGATTACTGGATATCTATCAGTTCAAGTTTAAGGTTGACCTGGTTTACATAGAAAATTACAGAACAGCTAGGGCTAAATTGTAAAACCTAGTCTCAAATAAACAAAAATAAAAACTAAAGAAATCCAACTACAATTGAAGGAACTATCTGCTATTATTGCCTCCATAGATATTTATGTATCTCAGAGGATACTGCCACAAAACTAAATGAAATAAATAAGGAGTCTTTCCTGAAAAAATATTTCCATCATACAGTGTATATTCCTAAGATATCTGGAAATAACAAAATCAAAATAAATCTAAGAAAATCAAATAATTTTATAACCTCAAGCCATACAAATATGCTGTACATGAACAATTCATAGTTGTTTAGAAAAAGAGCTAGAAGTGTTAAATATGAAATGCAAAACAATCTAGGAATCTTGCATATTCTAGATCCTTAAGGATGAGCTGAATGAGACTTCAGGTATAAGGCATAGAAGAGATATAACTGGGAATATCATGCATTGGTATGTTGAAGGGAGGTTGCTTGTTGATTCCTGGCTGCCCTGCTAGTTTAAACCTGAAATAATCGCACAGAAACTGTATTAATTAAATCACTGCTTGGCCCATTAGCTCTAACTCCTTATTGGGTAACCTTTACATATTAATTTAACCTGTCTCCATTAATCTGTGTAGTAGAATGTGGCAGAGGCTTATCAGCAGAGTTTCAGCATGTCTGACTCTGGCAGCAGCTCCATGACTTCTCTCTGACTCTGCCCTTCTTTCTCCCAGCATTGAGCCTAGCTTTCCCTGCCTACCTAACTTCTGCCTTGCTATAGGCCCAAAGCAGTTTCTTTATTCATTAACCAATAATAGCAGTACATAGACAGAAGGACCTCCCACACCATTTCCCCCTTTCTATTTAACAAAAAGGAAGGCTTTAAATTTAACATAGTAAAATTAGATATAATAAAACAGGTATCAAACAAGAATTACAGTTACAATATTTATATCTACTTTATCTTTTATCATAACTAAGGAAAACTATAAATTCTTCAACACCATTAAAGACTTTAGAAGGATATATTACCTAAGTAAACAAGAAGTACATTGTAAGCAACTTCCAAAACTCTAGAATTGGTAGAGACATCTCACTACCTGGACAGTCACACTAAGTTCTTCTGTATTGTTGAGGCAACCATCTTCAGCCTACTGGCCCATAGTATCATGTAGACTTTTCCAGGAAGCAGGAAATTTCAAAGACAGTTCAGCCTATATTTTTCAGTCATTTTCTCCTGTGTCCTGCAGAATGTCTGGCAGACTCTTTCATGAAGCAAGAACCCTGAAGGATCATTTTACCTTTAGGCAAGTTCAGCAGTCATTTCTCTGAGGGCCCTGCATGTTCAGTTCATCAAGCAGTCCAGGCAAGAGCAGTTTCTTGCCCACATGGCTAACCAACTCCATAAGGAGCCTCTTCAATGTGCATCTTCCTCTTGAAGTAGCTTATGCTACCAGGAGCAGATGTGTCTCATTGTCATGAAAAGTCCTAAGTTATTAAATATTTTAAATGTCATATTCTGAAGGTCTCTGAAAGATTTGAAGAATACATATCTAACTGAAATATATCTCTATACATATAGAAAATCTAAAATGACTACAAGCTTGACTATTATAGATGACGTATAAGGAATACCATATTTCTGAAGAATGACTCTGAGTCTCTTTAAAGTGACTTATTTTGGTAAAATTTGTTTTATTAATTTAATTAATTTCAACAACATACACAGTAATTTCTTACTGTAGAATTTACTCTAGTAGTATTATATGCATACAGTCAGTATTATATATTTACATATTTGTTTTTCTTATTAACCTTTTAATTTGTTAAAATGCATGATGGATACATGGAAATGATTTGAATATTATCTAACAGTATTTCCTTGATAAAAAGGAATCATCTTATGTGAACAATGCCACAACCTGGTTTGAAAGGTAGGTCCTTTGGTTAGACTCTGGGTGCTGGCCCCTCTATTTCACATAAACTAGGCCAAGGGGCTACACCACTACTGTTGCTTCTGTTGAGAACATGGGTGTAAAATAATTATAATTTCTAAGGTTTTAATAGATATAGTGGATGGTGTGTATAGTGCATTTATTGCTGACATAGTATTGTTGGCTGTTTTTTACTCTTTTATCTTTGGGATTTTGGGGAGCCTGTCACCAGCTCTCAAACAAATCAGTCACGGATTCTTATTCTTTCTTATAAATGCCAAACCTTAGCTTTGGCTTGTTTCTAGTAAGTTTTTCTTAAATTATCTCATCTACCTTTCCTCTCTGGGCTTTTTCCTTTTCTTACTTCTGTAATCTTATTTTTCACTCCATGTCTGGCTATGTGGCTGTAGAGCTGGTCCATAATGTTCTTCTCTCCTTGTTCTTTTACTCCTCCTCCTCCTTCCAGATTTCTCTTATTTATTGTCTCTGCCTGCCATTCTCACCTTTCCTTTCTCCTCCTTGCTATTAGTCATTCAGATCTTTATTAGACCATCAGGTGTTTTAAACAGGCAAAGAATTAGAGCCTTACAGAGTTAAACAAATACAACTTAAAAGAATGCAGAACATCTTTGCATCATTAAAACATACATTTCACAGCATAAACAAATGTAACACATCTTAAAAATAGAATTTCACAACAACATAGTAAGCCTTTATTGCAACCAATAACGTAAATAGAAATCATACTTTAGAATATCTTCTGCTTTTGAGTCTAAATATTCTATAACCATATATGTTGTTTTAGTTTGATTTTGTAAAACATATTTACACATTGTTGCTTTTTAAATGGTGGTTTTGGATATAGTTTATATAACATTTATGATTTTTAAAAGTTTAAGGATACTGTTCTACGGCATTAATTATTTTAGAACTTTGGATAACTGTCAAGACCACCGACCTCCAGACATCTTCATCTTCCAAAACCAAAACTTCAGACACATTAAACAATAATTGCCAGCTCTTCAATTCTGATACACTCTAGCAAATAGTATTTTGCTTCATTTTGCTATGAATCGCATTGCTTGGGGCACTCCTCCCAATTGAGACTTAGTCTTTTTGAAAAACTTTTATAATTAACAAGACTTTGTTGTTTTTGTCTGGTTTACTTTTAAAAAATCATTTGGGATTAGCTCCAAAAGCATAAATAGATGTGAACAATCCTTCCCCAAGTCACTTATTTTGTGATTCTAATGTCATTCAGTGACTACTTCTTTGCCTAAATAGTCTAAGTATTATTATATTATAATTCAGTTTTTATTTAGTTACAAAGAGTAGTAACTAAATGTAATAACAGAGTTTTAGGAAATAATATATTCACCAATATGGATGCATTTATTTATTTGTGAATATTTACAATGTTACTGTGACACAACAAACACCATACATATATAATAATTGACAGATGAAACCAATAAAGGTAAACTCCTGAGTTGAAATCAACTGCTTATTGGCCTCATCTCTGTCAAATAGTCCATTATTAATAATATATCTATTGCAAAAAATTTTTAGAGACTATAACATTAAATAGTTGAGAGGAGAACAAAACAATGGTTTATTTTATTTTCCTTCTAATAAGGATAATAAGGAAAAAAGGAATTTTCTAGAGAAAAATGTTAGATTTTAGGTCAAACAATCCATTATTAATATATCTATTGCAACAAATTTTTAGAAACTATAACATAAAATAGTTGACATAGGAGAGCAAAACAATGGTTTATTTTATCATCCTTCTAATAAAGATAATTAGTAAAAAAAAGAAATTTTCCAAAGAAAAATGTTAGATTTAAGTTAAAACTGCATGCAGATAAGATATATAGTAAGCTTTTGAAGGAAAGCCAAAAACACCAGGTATATGAACTTCTTGTCTCATTCAATAGTACAGTTGAATAGGAGAGTAGAAGCTGTGGGTAACAGTAAGTTTCCCAAGTCAGGGACAAAGTATCTAGTACCCATCCAGAGAAGCACTTTATTGAACATTTGCTTCTAAGAAACACAATGTATAGATGTATAAATAGAAGTGTGTTGCTAAGCAGCATACCTCATCATCAATGCTTAAAATGTGTTTGTTAGTGCAACAAAAACACAGGCCACCATCACCTTTTCTAGCAAATTTACACATATAAGTAGATTTACCCATAGAATAATCTTAAGAGTGAAATAGAGGCCAGGTGGTGGTGGTGGTGCACAACTTTAATCCCAGCACTCAGGTGACAGAAGCAGGTAGATCTCTGAGAGTTTGAGGCCAGCCTGACCTACAAGAACTAGGTTCAGGACAGGTTTGATAGCTACAGCAAAACTCTGTATTGTAAAGATTTTAAAAAGTGAAATTGAGATTTTTAGATGGTATATAAATATCTACCACAGTCTAGAAATTGATACTACTATAAGATCAACATATTCACTTTCATTTGACATTTGGTTGAACAAAATTATAACATTAAGAAATGGTTCAGGTATAATATATTTGACATAAAATAGAAAGCACACATTTTTATGAAAGCAATTCAAATTTTCCTGTGAGTAAAGTAATAATCTGACTTTGTTGAAAAATAAAGTGTCAAGAGGAGACTGGTGATCATTTTAATTATTAGGTATACATCATTACTACCTGCTTGTCATTAGCATGCCTTCTCTCAGTGTCTTCAGCCACCTCTTCCGAATACAGAAGAGCTGCCTACTCTGCACAATCTCCAAGATATCATAAAGTTAAAGCTTTTTGAAAAGTTTTGTGAACTCTGAAATTTATTATTTTTTCTTTGCTCTGGTCTAATCATCACTCAATGCAAAATCAAAAAAAAAATTAAATGTCTTTAAAGTATTCCTTTCTACTATTCTACTGCAAGTCTATTTCCTTTCTAACTTTTATCTCTGATCACTGTTATATCAACAGCTTCTAACCATTATTTCCAAATAATCTCTCCTAGAGAATGCAATGGAAAGTAGCTTAAATACATGTAATTGTCACATATAAAATATTGTGTAAATATTATGTGTAAATACGAACAAATTTCTTTTTTTAGAATGGATAAAGAAGGTGCTGAGTTCTACTCAGCAGTAAAAAACAATGACATCTTGAATTTTGCATGCAAATGTATGGAAATAGAGAACACTTTACTGAGTGAGATAACCCAGGACCCCCAAAATGAATATGGTATGTACTCACTCATTAGTAGATTCTAGCCATAAACAAAGGACATTGAGCCTATAATTCGTGATCCTAGAGAAGCTAAATAAGAAGGTGAACCAAAAAAAAAAAAAAAAAAAAAAACACCATATATTTATCCTCCTGGATATTGGAAGTAGACAAGATCACCAGGAAAAAAGTTGGGAGCACGGGGGTGGGGTGGGATGGGGGAAGGGGAGATGGAGAGAGAGAAGGGAGAAGGGGAGGATTGGTGAGAGCTTGGGGGAATGGGATGGTTGAGATGGAGGAAGGGTGGATATGGGAGCAGGAAAGAAGATATCTTAATTAAGGGAACCATTTTAGGGTTGGCAAGAGACTTGACTCTAGAGGGGTTCCCAGGTGTCCAAGGAGATGACCCAGCTTGTTCCTTGGGCAGCAGAGGAGAGGGTACCTGAACTAGCCTTATCCCATAGCCACACTGATAAATATCTTGCATATCACCATAGAACCTTCATCAGGCAATGGATGGAGATAGAGACAGAGACCACATTGGAGCACTGAATTGAGCTCCCAAGGCCCAGATGAAGAGCAGAAGGAGGGAGAACATGAGCAAGGAAGTCAGGACAGCTAGGGGTGCGCCCGCCCACTGAGACGTCGGGGCTGATTTAATGGGAGCTCACCAAGGCCAGCTGAACTGGGACTGAACCAGCATGTGATCAAACCAGACTCTCTGAACGTGGCTGACAATGAGGGCTGACTGAGAAGGCAATGATAATGGCACTGGATTTTGATTCTACTGCATATACTGGCTTTTTGGGAGCCTAGTGTGTTTGGATGCACACCTTCCTCCACCTGGATGGAGAGGGGAGGGCCTTGGCTTCCCACAGGGCAGCGCACCCTGACTGCTCTTAAGACTGGAGAGGGAGGGGGGAGGGGAAGTGGGGGAGGGGGAGAGAAATGGGGGGATGGGAGGAGGTAGAAATTTTTAATAAATAAATAAATTTTAAAATTCTTTAATATATTCAGTTTTCTGAATATTTTCAATCATAAATGGAAGTCATTTTCCTAATTCCCTTTCTATTAATTTTCTCTTTAGTCATTCATACTCATGTAACCATTGTCACAGCTGTTGATCAAAACTTTCTAAGTAATATTAAGTTCTTTATATGTTATTTCTATGTTGCCTTCTTATTGTAGCCATATTTCCTTAGTTTCTTGAATGACTTCACTGATAAGGGACTCTTGTATGAAAGCCACTTGTTAGTTCCCAGCTGCTGAGCCCAGCATACTACCGAAATGACTGTAGAAGGAACTGAATTTTTAAAATTTTTTTAAAAGAATTTTTTATTTTATATGCCAACCAGAGTTCATCCTCCCTCCCCTACTCCTGCCTCCCCCTTCCCACCACCTCTCATCTACTTGTCAATAAGGGTAAGCTCTCCCATGGGGAGTCAACAAAGTCTGGCAGGACCAAGCCCCTCCCCTTGTGTATAAAAGGCCGTTCATGCACTGAGGATAAATACTGCTCCTACTGCCAGTGGTCCCACAGACTACCCTAGCCACATTCAGTGGTCCAAGTTCAGTCCAATGTAGGTTCCCCAGCTATTAGTCCAGAATCAGCGAACTCCCACTAGTTTGGGTCAGCTGTCTCTGTGTTTCCCCATCATGATCTTTACCCCTTTGCTCATATAATTCCTCCTTCCTCTCTTTGACTAGAATCCAGGAGAGCACCAGTGCCTGGCTATGGATCTCTGTATCTGCTTCTAATAGTTACTGGATGGATGTTCTATAATGACAATTAGGGTGGTCATTAATTTGATAACAGGGGAAGGACAGTTCTGACATCCTCTACACTGTTGCTAGGAGTCTTAGCTGGTGTCATCCTTGTAGAGTACTTATTTGTTTATGTGATTATCCTTTCTTGTTGAATTTTATCTTTACTCATTTTTTAAAAAAAAGCTTTTATTCATTTTTTTCAAGAACAGAAGGATCTCTAAAGACAGGACAAAAATGGGTTATCCAAGAGGAGTCCTAGTGAGAGTCCGTTCATTATCAGTGGTGTAGCAGAAGCCAGAGACCTTGAACCAGATCTCATGGCAAAGAACACTTACACACATGCACATTCAAATGGACTAAAGGGTAAACTGTGTGATTCAAGGGGCAACTACAGCTTCCACACAAGGTTCTTTGCCCTCCCCCCCTCTCTCTCCCTCTCCCTCCCTCTCCCTCTCCCTCCCTCTCCCTCTCCCTCTCCTTCCTTCTCCCTCCCCCTCTCCCTCTCCCTCCCTCTCCCTCTCCCTCTCCTTCCTTCTCCCTCCCCCTCTCCCTCCCCCTCTCTCTCATGTGGTTTGTCTTGTTTCAGTTTTTTTTTATTATGTTTGGTTTTTGGTTTTTCTTTTAAACTTGGTTTTGTTTTGGAGGGGGAGATTGTAAGGGCAGCAGGCAGATGGAGGAGAGTTGGAAAATGAGTGGAATCTGAAGGCATTATGTGAAATCCCATCATTTGGGTGAGGGAAATATGCCCTCCCTGCTTTCCAACTTGCTTCCTGCAGCAGACCAGAGAACTGGCTGCCGTGGGTCCATCACACAGTAGAACCAGCTCACCCTGTCAGGGCATAGATAAGCCAGTCTTGGCTTGAGAGGAGGAGAGCTGATACCTTCCCTAACTCCTCATATGCTCCCTACAGCAATCAGCAGAGAAGGTTTTACCGTGCCTGAACAAAACAGTAGAGATGGTCCCAGTATTGTGAATGTGGGTGACCAACATCTGAGGAGCAGAGAGCAGAAGGTCCCTGATTCTTGCTGCAGGCTGCATTGACTGAGCTAGTCTGGGCAGAACTAGAAAGGTGCCCTGGGAGAAAGATTGAGAGAAAACTGGCCTGCTGACCAACCCAGCAACCACCCAAGCCCAGAAACAGGGCTTTGAGTTGTCCCATGCATCCCATCTATGTACTGTAGAAGCACATAAAAAGGATAAAGTTACAGAACTAATTTTTTAAAATTGGTTCCTTCCTATCAATAAATCAATAGTTCTACATATGATTCCATTTTTTTAATGTGTCTTTTTTTTTTCCTCGAAACTAAATTACCTGAGTGCTAACTTTGGTCTGCTTTTTTTCTGGGATATATAAGCTCAAAAGAAATTAAGAAAATAATTCCATTTTACATATTATAATTTGTAAAGAAATGAGAGTATTTTAAGATATTTCTGGAAACATAAAATCAATCCGTAAAAGAATTTTCAAAAAAGAAATATTTTTAAATTAATTAAATTATTTGATATGTAATCTATGTGCATCTTGCAAAATTTTAAACATTGTGCACACAAATAAGATATATCAATTTCTCACATTCTTCTTGATAATTAAAAATATTAAGCAAATCCTACTATATCTAGCAACAATTTACTTGATATTTACTTTTCTTTTGTAGAAAAACAAACCTACAATTTAACATTTAGTATATATATAGCACAATTTTTGTCATTTTATTTAGATTATATAGGTAGGTTTCACTTCATAACAATTGCATAGTCAATTATAGTCTTGAAAATAGAAATTAGTTTCCACAAACTTAAACTTCCATTAATCATAAAGAATCTCATAAGTATAATAGAGTTTATGATATCATTTATCTTTAATCAGATGTTATTTTAAGTAAAAATTACATAATCGTCTGAAAAGACACAGACTAAGTTAGAAATTGTAAATTTTGAATAAATGGATTTGTTTCCAATACAGGTTGTACACTCATTGAAATTATTCTTTGATCAAGCTAACTATAGCCTGGATTATAAATCATTATTAGATAGGTGAATATATGTAGAAACAAAAGCACCTAGTTCATATGAGTTAAGTGAAATCAAAAAAATAAAAATTGAAAAGGGAAAGATCATGACTCTAAAATTAAGCATGGCTTAAGTAGTAATCTCTTAAAATAAAATATAAGGTGATACACAAAATAAAAACATTTTAAAAATATTGGAAGCCGGGCGATGGTGGCACACGCCTTTAATCCCAGCACTCGGGAGGCAGAGGCAGGTGGATCTCTGTGAGTTCGAGACCAGCCTGGTCTACAAGAGCTAGTTCCAGGACAGGCTCTAAAGCTGTAAAGAAACCCTGTCTCGAAAAACCAAAAAAAATATTGGAGTCATAAAGTGCATGTACTTTAATGATTCTCATCAATCACATTAAATTATTCACGTTATTAAATCTTTTAAATTTTGCTATTATCTCTTTCACAAAAGACAATAACTGGAATATGCATTATGTATGTATATGCATAACTTTGTATATGTGTTAGTGACAGTTCATATAGTCTACTTAGTATATATCACAAATATACCCAGACATAAATATGTATGTTCATATGTATGTATACATGATTGTGTGTGGACATACCTTAATCTGTTGTCTGTGCTTTAATGGAGCTCAAAGCACAAAAGCAATCATTAAGACCAGATAAATCTTTGGCAACAAAGTAATAGAGACCATAATATTAAAAGCTAAAAATGTTGTAATATTTTGCTGAAGTTTTCTGCCTTATGAGAATTGTACAGTTTTTTTAATATTCACGAATCCCTTTTACCATAAACCTTTTAACACTAATAGTGAGCCTTTACAGAAAATATCAGTGTACCAAAATAAAATAATTTAAAGAAAACCTATACATAATACACCTACATTTGACAAAGTTTAAAAATCTATTTTATCACATGGTACAAAATACCATGTCATGCAACTGTAATTAAAGGAAAATATCTTAGGTAGAATTTGCAGAAGTAAAAATGAAGACTGTGCTTAATGTCTTATTTATATTAACTTTGTAACATTACTTTATGATCATATCTGTCACTTTTTATAATAGTTTTGATTAAGAGATGAAAGTTCGGGCTGGAGAGGTGGCTCAGTGGTTAAGAGCATTGACTGTTCTTCCAGAGGACCTGAGTTCAATTCCCAGCAACCACATGGTGGCTCAGAACCATCTGTAATGAGATCTGGCGCCCTCTTCTGGCCTGCAGCCATACATGGAGGCAGAATGTTGTATACATAATAAATAAATAAATCTTTAAAAAAAAAAAAAAAAAAAAAAAAAAAGAGATGAAAGTTCACAAGATATATATGTGATATATATGTGATATGTGTGTGTATGTGTGTGTTAGAACTTTCTAACAAAGAAGTTTGAAGACTTTAGGATCAAGTTAAAGCCTTTACAGATGAGATAAATAAATTACATTTCTATTTCTGGCATATCAATTGAGAGCTAAAAGAGAATATCAAAAATAAATATTAAAGACTATTTACAGTATTTTTATTTATTTATTATTTTATTTTTTATTAAATTATATAATTTTACAAATTTTCACTTCCTCCCCTCCTTCCATTTCCCTTCCCCTCCCCCATCCCCTCTCCCTCTCCAGTCCAAGGAGCAGTCAGGGTTCTCTGCCCTGTGGGAAGTCCAAGTTCCTCCCCCATCCATCCAGGTCTAGGAAGGTGAGGATCCAAACAGACTAGGTTTCCACAAAGCCAGTACATACAGTAGAATCAAAACCCAGTGTCATTGTCCTTGGCTTCTCAGTCAGTTCTCCTCATCAGCCACCTTCAGAAAGTCCGGTTTGATCACATGCTCCATCAATCCTAGTCCAGTTGGCCTTGGTGAGCTCCCATTAGATCAGTCCCATTGTCTCGGTGAATGGACACACCTCTCATGGTCCTGACTTCCTTGCTCATGTTCTCCCTCCTTCTGCTCCTCATTTGGACCTTGGGAGCTCAGTCCAGTGCTCGAATGTTGGTCTCTGTCTCTGAACTTCTGGAGGCATTACCATCCCTGACCTCAAACTCTATTAAAGAGCTACAGTAATGAAAACAGCCTGGTACTGGCATAAAAACATAGAAGTCGACCAATGGAATCGAATAGAAGACCCGGATATTAACCCACAAACCTATGAACACCTGATTTTTGACAAAGGAGCTAAAAGTATACAATGGAAGAAAGAAAGCATCTTCAACAAATGGTGCTGGCAGAACTGGATGTCAACCAGACAAAGGTCTGATCTCCAAAATATATAAAGAGCTCAAGAAACTAGACTCATCATATGACTGAGCAAAAGTCATTGTCCTGCAACTATCTAGTTTGTCAAGTGTAATAGTGATATATTTTTCTGTGTTCCACTACATTCTATCCTTATCACTGTTTTCTATAGACTTTTCAACTTGCATTTCTTCAATGAATTTTTAATGCCTTTTTATTTAATTAAAGCAAATGAAATGAAACTATGTAAAACATGTTAAAAATATACTGTCTTACTTGGAAATTCTCTGTCCTTAATTAATGGTACAGACTTGGCACTGTGAGATGAATCAATTCAGTTTCTGAGACAAACTATAGGCTGTCTATCTCATGAAGAAAAAAATCTATATATTTGTTTTTCCTTTCCATTAGCCATCTATCCTTCGGCCATTTCATTGCCCATTAAGTCTTGAAGTAGGCAGCGCAAATGAAGTAAAATAAATATAGAACAAGAAACCCAAATCTCTGACAGCTTTGGTGGGAAGTTATATAGAATCGAGACAAATGAATTAGGTCATGGTAAATAAGTCAGTCAAGAAACTGGAGTTTTAACTCATATTTCCACTTAAGATTGGAGGCAATGTACCCTTAAATCATATGCATGAATATCTTAGTTACATGGATTTTTCATTTAATTAAAGGATAAAGATTATTTCATTGTAAATCATTATTTAATATAGGCACTATTATTTCCAGGGTAGAATTTTAAATGTTGGAACTTTGCTACAAGTATGAGCAAGAATATTAAGCTTGACAAGGATTTAATGATTGCAATGTGCCTTATTGTGAATACATATAATTTCCTGGTTTAAAAATATTAATGCCAAAAGAACATGGAAAGGCAGCCCTTTTTTTTCTTTTTTATTTAAAACTTTTAAAACTTTACATACTACTTCCCTTTGACCTCACTCTTCTTCTCCAACCCTACAATCCCCCCCCCACCCCATTCATTGTTCAGAGTAGTTAAGAGATCTCTTGGGGAGTCAACAAAGTCTTTTATACCAAGTTGAGTCAGGACTAAGTTCCTCTCCCCTGTACTAAGGCTTATTAAGGTGTCCCAATATAGGAAATTGGTTCCAAAAAGCCAGCTCATGCACTGTGGTTAAGTCCAGATCCTGTTGCTAGGGACCCTCCCCCAACAGATCAAGCCACATAACTTTCACCTTCTATCAGAGGGCTATGATCTCATGCAGGATCCCCAGATGTCAGTCCAGAGTATATAAGCTCCCACTATATCAGTTCAGCTGTGTCTGTGGTTTTTCTCAATCATGATCCTGAACCACCCCATTGCTCATATGGCTCATATGATTCCTCCTCCTCTTCTTCAGCTAAGCTCCGGGAGGTCATCACAGTGCTTGCCTGTACTGCACTGCATCTGTTTCCATCAGTTACTGGATGTAATGGATGTAAGTTCTTTTTTTTTTCCTCCTCCAACAGATGTACCAGACAAGCTGCTTTGCATGAAGCAATTACCTCCAAGAGAAAGAGTAAGTATAGAATATAGATTGGTACCCTCTGTGTCAGAGAAATGATGCACCTTTTTTTATAATTAAATATAAGGCCTGAGGTACATTCAGGCACAAACTCCACTAAGCCTTGTATTTAGAAAAAAATTCTAGAGTCCCTCTTCCTGAAGAGCGATTTACACCACACATGCTATACCCCAGCTTAAGGATTCCCCTAGAGGTTTGTCATTTTATCTACCCTTGTCGGTAAATCAAAGTGACTTGGCATTCTGAAATTCCCTACATCACATTCTATGATGACATTTAGGTTAGTCACCAATCTAAATACAAGGTGTGACCAGTTCAGGTACTCTCTTCACTACTCCTAGGAGTTTTAGCCTTGTAGATTTTTGGGCATTTCCGTGGTATCTACTTTCTCCCTAACCCCATACTGGCTCCCTCCATTAAGATATCTCTTTCATTGTTCCCCATCTTCATAACTCCCCCCAAGAGACCATCTCAAGCCCTCATATTCCCATTCCCAATCCCCTCCTTTATACTCCCCTTCCCAGTATACGCAGGAGATCTTAACTATTTTCTTTTCCTGGACCCTTCCATGTGATTACCTCTTAGGGTCCGCTTTTTCTCCTAACTTTTCTGAAGCTGTAGATTTTAGACTGGTTGTCCTCTGCTTTAGATCTAATATCCTCTTATGAGTGAGTAGATACCATCTTTGCCTTTCTGGGTATGGGTTACCTCACTCAGAATGTTTTTTTTTTCTAGTTCTATCCATTTGAGATAGGCAGCTCTTTATATCTTTGTCCAGATTATAAACTGACCAAGTTTACCAAAGAACATTTTCATTACAAAATTCACTTAATAAATATTTACAATATACAGTCTTATGTCTTTTATTAAAATTGTTACAGCATTATTATTATCATCCAATGCTCTTTGAGTGACAAGAAAATTATAGCATAGCAAAGGACACTGCTACTTTTCTATTGTTTTTTTTTTTTTTTTTTTCGAGATAGAGTTTCTCTGTTTAATAGCCTTGGCTGTCCTGCAACTCACTTTGTAGACCAGGCTAGCCTTGAACTCTCAGAGATTCACCTGCCTCTGCCTATGGAGTGCTGGGACTAAAGGCGCTCACTACCACCACCTAGCCTAATTTCTAATTATAAGTTACACTGACAATAGAATGTAGATATAAGAAATTGTTGGGAGCAGTGAGACCCCAGATCCTCAATTTCTTGTAGTCCCCTGATCTGAGTGCCTACAGCTGTTCTGAGCATGAGACCTTCAGGAGTTCCTGATGGCAGGAGAGTGGTTTCTGGTGGGTTTGGCTGGGGAGTGGCTATCTCTATATAATCTGCCCCTGAACACAATAAAGGGGGCATTCTTGGGGCATTCAAGGATGACCCATGTTGCTGTCTCTCTGTCTTTGTGGGTCTGTGTATTTTAACCTCCAGCCCCTTGCTCGAATCTCACGAACTGGGTAATAGCTCACAGAACGCAGACATGGGGGCACGGTGTGTAGCAAGAAATAGTATTAAAAATAGGAAAAATATCCATGTCTTCTAATTTAAAAATTGCTGTGCAATTTTAATCTATGAGAACTTTACCACTCAGAAGGAAATTTCGTTCTGCAACACATGTAACTACTATAGAAAGCCACATCCAATCAATATGCAGAGCTGTGGAACCCAGTCCCAGTGAATACATATACAAAACACTCCCACAGCTTAGACTCAGGGAACAATACAGTAGACGGAGTGGAAAGTTTGAAAGAGTTAATGGTTTGGGAGATATTCCTTTCCACTACGTGAACATATGTGGCTGTTATTGGTTTTATAAAGGGACTGACTGGACAACACCTGAACAGGATAAAGTTAGGCAGGAGAGCCAAACTCAAAATGCTGGGAAACAGTAGGACCAACCTGGAGAGCAACCAGCAGACTCAGAGAGAAGCAAGACGGGCATGGCGTACTGAGAAACAGTACCAAATCATGTGGCAAAGCATAGAAGAGAAATATTCATTAATTTAAATGTAAGAGTTAGCTAGTAAGAAGCCTAAGCTACTGACTAAGAATTCACAGTTAATACTCTAAATGGTTATTTTAGAGTGGTTGCCAACACAGGAAAATTCCACCTAGAGTGGATCAGGGACTTGCACCCTTGGATGTCACCATCATGACCACCCAAATGCTATGTAAGGAAGAAAGACAAGAAGGATAATGACAAACTACACAGGGATAAATCCATGAGGCTTCAACCCTATACAATGAAGTACCTGTAACTTAGTCAAACTGGTAGCAAGAGAGGCAGTCTCACTAAGGAAGAGAGCAGTGAGCCAAATGGTTATTCCTGAAAACATACATACAAGTAACATACATGAACTCAGAAGGTTACATTTGTGAAAAGTATATGGATATACAAATACATATATCTATGAAGTAGCAATTGATATAAAAGAGGCCATGAATTTGAGAGAGCAACAAAAGGTATACAGGAATGCTTGGAAGAAGAAATGGGAAAGGAGAAAAATTGTGATTAAAATACATTCCCAAGAACCCTGACTGCTCCTTGGACTGGAGAGGGAGGGGGAGGGGAATAAAAGGAGGGGGAGGAAAATGGGAGGTGGGGAGGCGGAAATTTTTAATAATAATAATAATAAAATAAATAAATACATTCCCAAGAAAGAAATGAAGCGTTCTTCAATCAAACTGTTTCATGCCTTTTCTTTTTAAATTTTAAAACTTATAACCCTTAGCTATGTAAACAAAGAAAGGAAAAGAAGGACAACTTCATACAATAACAGAAAATATAAACTTGAGAACAATTACCCCTGTACTATTAGCAGCTTTCAAATTACATAGCACATACATTTGTATGCACTGATAGCTTTTTTCTTTTACTCTTTGAAGAAACTATGTTTTACTCTTTATCATTAAATATTGGTATTTTTGAATTATTTGTAATTTCTAATTTAAACAACTTTAACATATCCAGAATAAATAGATTTGTCCTATACTCATAATCTCAGTGATTTCTCAGGTGTGATGTCAAAACCATCCAATTATTCTAGATGCTAAATTAATGACTATCTGTAAGTTTGGGAGTTTTGGGAGTTACCCTAATTACAGCCTAACACTTCTTGCCCATTACTATTTCATAGATGTTTGCAGTGGAATGATAATATCTGTTTCAAACACAAAAAGAAGTAGTCAGTGTTGGCTCACGTCAGGTTTGCAATACTTCTAAATTAATTGAGAGAGAAAGAGAGAGAGAGAGAGAGAGAGAGAGAGAGAGAGAGAGAGAGAGAGAATCAAACCTTATATTGAACACCTGCACAGTCAGTGAGAGGAGCTGACGCAGGAAAAGTCAATTCAGGATATGTGTTGTTTTCCCCCCTAAAAATAGTTCTTTGAGGGTTTTATAAATGTTTAGACCATATGTACTGCCTCCCCCCAAATAATTAAAGATCCTTCTTACTTCCCTACTCATTCAACTATTTGTGCTTTTCAATTTCTTTAACCCATCAAGACAAATTTATGTTGGCTAAATATTCTTGATTTTATAGTATTCGTTGGAGCATATTTAATTTAACACAAACTACACTCTTGGAGGAAACTGTACCTCCCTCTCCCAGAAGCTAAAATTGTCAGTGGCTCAAATGGAGGGCTGAGAACCGGTGATGTGGAAGATTCCTCCCTGCTTATCTTTCGCTGTGCCTGGAGGTCCTACGTACAGCAGTGGAGGAGAAAAGTAGATATCAGTCTTACACAGTTCTGAACCCTGTAAATTACAGAATGTCTTAAGTTTTTAGAAAATGAAAAGTAATCCTGTTTTTAATCTGAGCATACATATTTTAAGTGTTTCATTCTTAAGTGCATGAATCCTAAACCTTCTCTTCGCAACCAATCACTTACTTTTAGTTGTCTCTAGCTTCTAAAAGGCTTTTTAAATTAACAATTGCTTTTGATTGTTGTGAACACTAACCTAAATCAGATTACCTCACACTATCTCATGAGATTATGAGCAAGATTCTTATCAATCGCCCTTTTATGTTTTTCCTTTAGAAAAATCCTGAGAATTCATGACTCTTAGCTGTGTAAAATATACAGGTAAACAAGATTGGAATCTTTCAATAATAACTTCGAAAAGATACATGAAATATTTGCCTTCTTCCACTACCCTTCACATGTTGATTGAATACAAATCTAAATTATTTTATTTAATATATTATATATTATAATGTATTACAAATAAATATATTATAAAATATAATCTAAGTTATATTTACACTATATTAACCTCAATCTGATTCTACTACAGTTATTTTTTCTCCCAAATCTTATTAAAAAGACTAATTTAATAATCTCTCCTATGTTTATATTTTATAGTCACTTTATTTACTAACAAATAGTTCTCTGTAGAACTTCTATTGCATATTAGAAACCACTAAATTAAAATATGCTAAATTTCCATATTTTATTTCTAAGACCTTAGATATATTTTATTTTATTGATGCCACTCACTCAATTTTTCCTGATGACTTTAAATTCACAAGACTATATTTCATCTAGTTTTATACTTAGGACTGTTCTGTCATGACTATGATGAGATATAAATCTACATTGGTTGCAGCTTTAACATACTCCTACTCCACATACAACTAGAATATGATATTTCCACTTTCCTTCCTCTGTGAGAGTGTGGAATGTTTGCTGTGTTTTACCTTTATTAGGGAATAATATCAATTAGTTACCAGTAAAGAAAGACTGGATCACTGATCTCCCCCATCTATTGTAATCATACACTTTGTATAGTTTCTTGATTCATTTTTACTCATAATTTATTCATAAACATTTATTCTTTTCTACATCTTTATTACTTTTATCACCAATAGACTATTGTGAAATACTTATGTTTAATGCTTACAGTCACTTCTAGTTAAAATAATAATCTAAGAAGTTGTTCCTAATACTCAATTACCAAATCATGAGACTTTACTTCTGTTGAAATGATTAGGTACCTATGTCTTTGCTCATGACAATATTGTCAAAAATTTAAAACATAATATTCATAACATTGTTTTATATGTGTTCATCTTAAATAAAAATTATTCTTTACTTATTGTTGATTTACTAACAAAGAATCAAGTCCTAGAGTAGAATAACTCAGGCCTTATAATTTCTGTGTAATAGCTTTTTTTTGTCTGTCCTTAGGAACAAGAGACCCAGAAAATATTCCCTCTAATGATCCATTTAAGCAGCAAAATCATCAGCAAGTAAACAAAAAGTGTCAAATGTCATACTTAGTAGAACATTAAAAAGGGCATCTTCATTCTCAGTGAGACATCTAAAACAAGAAGGCAGGGTGACACCTGATTGGACAACAGCTAAACCGATGTGGATTGGAAGGATTTCGTTTTTTTAATATTTATTTATTTATTTATTATGTATACAGCTAGCCAGAAGAGGGCACCAGACCTTATTACAGATGGTTGTGAGCCACGATGTGGTTGCTGGGACTTGAACTCATGACCTTTGGAAAAGCAGGCAATGCTCTTAACCACTGAGCCATCTCTCCAATCCCCTGGTTGTTTTTTTTAAACACATTGGCACAAATTGGCTTGTCTGTAGTTGGCTGGTTAAGTGTTGAAAATATTGTTTTGATTTATAACAACAAATGCTAGAATTATTAAAATTACAAATGTGAATCCATAAATTTTTTTTAAAGATCAGATATTTGAAAGAATTATAATGTGTTTTTAATGATCAAAGCCTATGTGTTTGGTTCCATCTCTACATTGTTCAGTTCTAAGAGGAATATCTAAAGTAGAGACGCTTCTTCCAGTACTCAGGTATCATTGCAGAAGATGGTGCTCAACTGTGTGAGAGCAAAAAGATGTGGTGGACGAATGCAAGGAAACTGTGTCTTCTGGATAAAGCAGGGTATCTTACAGTGGTTGCAAAAACATGCACAAAATCTAACTAAAAAATGCTTACCTTGGATACCATTCATCAGACTTTTCCAGCCAGTAATGGATACCTGCTAAGAGTAGCAAATATCTCATGTAAAAGATACACATTTTCCTTTTGAGGCCAACTAAGCTTCTTGTTTACGCTCTTATACTGTAAACAGGCACTGTTTGCAGGATCTGTTCTGTGCCATGTTGTTACTATTTATGTCTGCTGGTCATTGACTTCGTCCCTTCTGTTCTGTTTTGATCTGTTCTTTTTGCACCTGTACATTTTGTTCCTCCACATAACACTTTTTATCATGACTTCATAGGCAATGCTGAATTTATTTACTATTCCAAACTTTCAGGGAATCGATGATGTTCTTCACAGAGGAAGTCCCTTCCTTAGATAATATTCCTTCAGGCATGAGTTATAGTGATGTTTGTGGTGTTTTAATATTACAGAATCAGCAAAATATATTAAACAAGGTGTTTTAAACAAAAATACAGATAAAGGAAGATTATTGAGTAATTGGTTTATGGAAATGCTGTAAGCAAAGGCTCACAGAAATCTAATCCTTCTTTTTTTCTAAGGATCTGAATTGGAATTTATTATTTTGGGTTTTTTGCTTTATAAAAATATAAATAATAAGAATTTACTATAATTAGCTTCCAATAAATGTTTTATAATCAACAATGAATGAAAGGATATAGGGAATGAATTTAGTAAAGATGTGTCTCTGACATTGGATGATGGGATTTTAATCAATTTATGGTTTTCTTTAATCTGTAGGGGAATGATGTGGGATTTCCCTCTGTATACTGTGATTACCATTATAAATAAAGAAATTGTTTTGAACCTGTTACAACGCTATAGGGGAACGGAGCTAGGCAGGGAAAACTAAAAAGGAGGTGGAGACAGAGAAAAGCCATGTAGCCCCCCTGGAGCTAGACAAAATTTTACCCGGTAAGCCACAGTCACATGGTGATATACAGATTACTAGAAATGGCTTAAATTAAAATGTAAGAGCTAGCCGATAAGAAGTTAGAGCTAATGGGCCAAGCCGTGATTTAATGAAGACAGTTTCTGTGAGATTATTTTGGGGCTGGGCAGCGGGAACCAACAAGCAACTCTCTCCTCCTTCAGGGGAAGAATAAAAGAAGTTTATGTAACTTCTTCATGAGGAATACGTTTGAAATATAACTATGCAGAATCCAGAATAATTTTAAGTGCTAAGAAACCATTAACATATAATTTATTAGGGATACTGGATATATTACTTAACATTTGCATATATATTAAGTATTTATCTGTAGATAAAGAAATATCTAAGTTTTTTTCTTTATGAAGAGAGACCTGAAAGCTTCATTTAATCACTGCAAAGATACAAGGAGAAACATATATTTAAATTACATTTTGCAACTTTCAATAAAATTAAAGTAGCAAAGGGCATATCTTACAACTTTTGTTTATCTTTACAGGACTAGCTGTAGGCTCAGAGGAACTGACAGTGTTCTAGTCAATATTCTTTTTAAAGTTCATACCAAATGAACAATATTTAATTGATTTTTCTTTTATAAGGATGTATGTATTTTAATGTTAATAATTCACTATCCTGTTACCTATATTTTGGATTTTCTCATATCAGCTTACATAATACTAAACACCATATCAAACATTTCAACCCAAAAATATCAAGTTTATCAATGATGTAATCAATGTTATTTTGTAGAAACCCTGATATATATATTTGTGCATGTGATTACACACACACCCTTATATATACACTGTGTTTTGCAATAAATATTTTCATACCAATAGGGATTTTAATTTACAAAGAGCATAGGATATAAAAATAAAAAAGTGAAAACATTTTAAAAATATTTCTACATCCTAATGCTATTTCAACTGAATATTTTAGCTGGGACTTAGCTGGTCAGAAATATGTTTGCTATTTTACCATCTATATTGCATTTAGACGTTGTATCTATAAAGATGTTCATAGTTGAGTATTTGATTGGCTGACAACTTGTAAAATGAAAATTACTGTTTTGCTCACGGTCAAAATCTTTCAAGTTTATTCAAACGTTAATGATCACAAAGTCTTTGATATCACATTTTATTATACTATCAATATAATTCATGTTTTCTTCAAAGTTAGTCCGGCCCTGAAAATATTCCACTTGCCCTCCCACTCCCAGGCCTCCTGTTGGACTATTTTAAACTTCTAAGTCACTTTAACAAAGTTAAAACTTTAAAGCAGTCTGACTGGCTCTGAGGTCACGCTGAGAGTAGAGAAGGAATACATCACTTGCTTTAAAATTCAGCCTCTTGAGGAGCATGCTTGGGAATGTTTAAAAGCAACCCCAGCTTCTCTATTCTCAGACTAACACCATATTTCATTTCAGAGAAGTCCAGCCATTTCATGAAAGGCAGGAATCCTTTGGTGCACTTTGGGCATGCTCTCTCAGCAGATGGATCACGTATGCCTTTGAACTACAGATTATCTGTACCTCCAGAGAGCTTCAGTAACTCTTGTCATGAAATCTTCCTTCAGAAAGTAAGATTCTTTAAGAAATCATGGTCAGAACTAAATTACATGGAAATATTCATGAAATAGTGGTATATATATATATATATATATATATATATATATATATATATTATTAAGGAATATTTCAAAATTCAATTTTATTACTGATGAATGCATGTAATATTTTAATACTTCCTTATGAAGTGAATTAGTTGCCCTCTATATTTTATAATTTAAGTGTGTTTATTTTATCTTTTTATTTTCAGAACAAACTTTCAACTTAGGGTCTCATACATGATGATTTCACTCATGCTAGACTAACATTACTCTATTGAGCTGTAGCCCCAGGCTTCTCTGAAATTTTTATTTTGACAAAGAATCTCAATAATTTACTGATTCTGTCTTTCTTGCACCAGACCATGAACTTGCTCTCCTGAAGTCTCAGCATGCTTAGTAGCATGGATATTGGCCTCTATCCAGTATGGTTTTAAATATGATCCTTCTATATAGACTCAGAACTTGTAATTTGCAATATGTGTGATTAGTATGTATATTAATATATACACATATGTAGTATACACATAAATAGTATATATGCATAATATATACAACATATATTCAAGTTTAGAAGACAATTTTGAAATTTCAGTAACATTTTATATATATATATATAATTTTTAATATATACAATTGAAAACTGATTTTTTTCTCTTACAATACATACCAACCACAGATCACAGATTTCCCTCCCTCTATCAGTCCCAGCTCCCTGCAACCCCTCACTCTTCCAGAGTCACTTCCTCTCCATTTCTCTTCAGAAAAGGTCAGGCCTCTAACAGACAACAATCAAATCTGACAAAACAAGATACAACAAGGCAAAACAAAAGCCTAATTGTAGACTGGACAAGACAATCAAGTAGAAGGAAAAGAGTCCCAAGGGAAGGCAAAAGATTCAAAAGCATAGCTTCTCCAACTGTTAGCAGTTCCATAAAAACAACCACCCAGCAATCACAGATATACACAGAGGACCTGCTGCAGACCTATGCAAGCCCCATGCTTGCCTCTTCAATTTCTGTGAGCCATGTGAGCCCTGCTTAGCTGATCCTGTGCATCATGTTCTCCTCCATCCAATCTGACCTCTATAATCTTTCCTTCCAGTTTTCCACAGGGCTCCCCAGCTCCAAGGTGAGGGGTCTGATGGATACCTCCAATTTAGACTCCATGCACCTGCTCCTCTCTGCTGTTGAATGAAGCCTCTCTGATGACAGCTGAACAAGGCTTCATCCTATGAGTAGAGCTGACTATAATTAGAAATCTTGTAACTGATATTTTTTTTAGTTGTGCTTAATTCTACACAAGGTATCTAGGCTATCAAATCTCTGGTTCCTGCTGATTAAACAGTATAGGACATGGGCATCAGGTTACATCAGATATTGGTTCACTATTCCCACAAGCTCTATGTGTCCATTGGCAGACAGTACAGATTGTAGGTCAAAGTTTTTGTGACTCGGTTGATGCCAAAGCTTCTCTTTTGGTATCCTTCATGCACTAAATCGACTTATTTCATCCTGTGTCAAAGCATGTTCACAATTATAAAAAATTGCAAAATATTGTAATTATTGCAACATTCTGCTTTTTCAGGAGAATGTCTAATAAAACTGATGCCACAAGAACTGATGTGTTTATCAGGAAATATTTTTGAGAAAATAATCAAGTAGAGGAGATTATGTCTGAAAGCTCTGTGTAAGCAATACTGATTCAATAAATACACATTCACTTCAGTATTATTGCTATTTTGATAGCAGAATATTTACACGATGATGGCAGAAAATGATTCTACATCATTCATTTATTGGAAGAGTAAAAATTCATGTAAACTTGAATACTTTATCTTGTGAGCACCAGTAAATCAATAATGTGAAATTTGTTAACACCAGTGGGTAACTCAGAGAAGAAAATTTAAGTAGATGAACATCCCATATATGCTAAACGGTCATTCTCACGTGCTTAGTAATCTAGAAATATCTTTGTCTAGATTTTTCAACATTTTAATAAATTATTATACATTTCTACAAACTCTTAAGATATGATTAATTAAAGTTCTCATATGAAATATTTTACATGTACTATATTGATATTTAATATAGAATATATTAATTGAATATAAACTATATTGCTCATGCCTTGGAAAAAATTTAATATAAACTATGCATCAGAAAATTAGCTCAAATATTCTATTTTTAACTATATTACATAATTCTGTAATATATACATAATATTAAGTAGCTATGTAATATATAAAATTATATATAGATATTACATTAATTTCTTAAATCACAGGAATACTGAAGAAAAGTATATAATTTTTATTAAAAATGGAAATCAAACAGTTACAATAAGACCAATATGTTGCTAGAAAAAAAGTACATTGAATAAGAAAAAGACAACAACAAGGGACACATACAGACAAGGGCAGGTTTCCATTAGCTTTGGCAGTTATTTAACAAGCTATATAAATTTTAAGGTCATTAAATAAAACAATAAACAAAGAATTTAAAATAGAGTTTAAACACACATGCCACCTAAACATTTATTTCCAAACCATTCCAGAATTGCTGAATGGATTTCAAGATCAGTTTTAGCTACTATAAACATACATTCACATTATCCTCGGAATAAATTCAAACAATTCTCAACAGAGCCATGCTTTGGAGATAAGTACAGACACTGATATTAACATTTTTATCCAGGTGATGATATTGCTTTTTCTTCAGTGATGCAATCAACAAAACACCTAAAAAAAATCACTGAGAGTTCTTATTGTAGTGGTTTCCTGAGAAAATAATATATTCGTTTCATAATTTCCTTTTAGAATAAGCCTTTGCATTGAGGATCAGGAACATGGCAGTAGTGAATACATTGCTTGCCTTAGAAAGAATGAGGAAGAGGTAAGGCAAAGGACAAGAAGCTGAAACACTGAATTCTCTCCCTCTTGAATATGATTACAATTTCTACAAGTTCAATTTTCTACAATTAAGAAAGTGTAGCGTATCCAAAGTGTTTCCAAGAAATAAATTCACTGATGGTCTCTAATTCCATAAAGTTATTGTATGAAACAGTTGTTCATTCACTTAATGAAAAGGGAGGGGGAAAATCTCTAAATTGTGATTAGCTACAGACCTGACAATAAGCCATGCTCATTTCTCAAGCCCGTCTCATTTTTTATGTTATGATTCATGTAAAGAAAACTCTCAAGTGTTCCTGTCTTGTTGCTACTTAACAGATTCTTGAGACAGAGCACTTGTTTAAGCTGCCATGTTGATAATGCAGGCGCATTGATGATACTTTATGGATGTTTCCTCTCTGACATTTCGAGGAGACATAAGCTGACATCAAATTACTGTTTCTCTGGCTCTTACAATCTTTGCCTGCTCTCATCTGCAAAGATTCCTGAGTCTTTGATGCTGGAATTGTTTTGCAGATGTATCACATAGGACTGGACTCCAAAATTATGGATGCTTATATTTTATGACTTTCTTTAAAGGTCTCTATCTGTTGCAAAGTGGAGTGAAAACTAGATTTACCTGTGGGAATAAAGATAGATATTTAGACTGTCATTAGGAATAAACATGGAAGGAGGAGGAAGAAGGGTAAAATAAAGCATTCAGTTTGGTTTATTCTCAGCAGGATTCTGTATTTTATTTTCTGTTTAGGAAGGAAGTGGAAGTTAAAATCTCATCACCAGAACCTTCCCTACAGAAAATATTAGCATGCTTTTGCTTTTTGTTGAAAAACCTTGGCATTCACATCTGTTATTAGCATGCAATTGTATTAATATCAGAATAAATTTTTAGCTTAACTCTTACTTGAATTTTCCTCTTTGGCTACAAAACTATTGTTCATTGCTGCATTTTCTAAATGACAAACAAAATCTATTATGATTGTAAAATTTTCAAACTAGTTAAAGGTTATCCTTTTCCTTTGACATGATTGTTTTCTTTCAACATAATATTTTTCAGGTTTGTTTGTTTTTGCTTGTTTTGCTTTGTCTTTTTAAACTTTTAATAAAATATATCCTTTCCTCAAATGTGGCCTTATTTAACTGCTGAAAGCTATTTGTTCTCAAAAATGTTAATGTATTGTTATTGCTTCAAAATCCTACAATTTGGGGTGTCTTTCTTAAGAATATGATTTTGTAGTATCAGGACCACAGGGTAAAAATCCATGCAGTAGAGAAGCATGTACAAAAGTGAAATCATTAGAAAGTCTGGGTCATCATGCCTACTATACACACTTACTCTCAATGGCTAATATGAAGAATGTACTTTACTAATCAAATAGGTATTATTGTGTGCATTTGGTCAACTGAGGTTATGTGGAAGAGGTAATGTACTTTCCAGATCAATCCTAATCTGGGAAAGTTATTTCATTTTGCTTAAAATAATCAAAGCCATGCCATCACCTCAATTTGGAAATAAAATAATATCATCTTCCCATGTTTATTATTCTCAGTGAGAATTATGCTTCCTCACAATACTAATTATATTGTTTCAGAGACAGAGTCATCTAATATGCTGCAAACCACAGGACAATCGATAGAAGACCACGCTGAGTGTCTCACTGGCTATTAGCCAGTCCCAGAGAGGGAGGAAAAGTAAGTGGTGTGAAGGAGTATCAGCTTCCTCTGCTGAGAAACATGAGAAGCTCCCTTTAAACCATCACTGGAAAAAGACTCAGACATTTCATGATCTAACTTTGTAATGTATCCTCTCATGAGACACTGTGGAAATTTACCAAACAAACATATGAGACAAGAGATTTAATCAGAAGTAAAAAAGTCAAACTAGAAATACAATGAGTTTGATATGAACAATGGGACTTTAAGTAAGGAATGTAATGGTGAATAATTTTAAGAAAAGATATATAATTTAATATATAATTTAATACAAGATATATGATTATGTATAAGGAAATTTGGACAATACACAAGTTGAAAAAAATTGCATATATTTTTGAGAATTCTATGAGGAAAGCTAAGAACAGGAAACATGCTTGTCACATCACAATTGTTCACCAACAGCAAAAATAGGCAAGATATGTAAGTGCTGTCTGTCTTCAGACTAAAGGTTTTGTGACTTCTCCTATCCAAGGATGAGAGTGGCATACACAGGCCAGAAATAAAAATTGTTTCCATCTTTATATTTATGAACTTAGGAAAATTTCAAACATCTTTACAATGATGCGAGCTTCTCGTTTTATTTAATGAAACTTATAGCTAACCCATCACATTTTTTAGGCACATTAATCACTAAGAAAACAGTGTCTTTTATTTTATTTTCCTTAAGAATTGATGTGTGTTTGTTTATTAAATATTTTTGTGTGCACATGGGTGTATATATGTGTCCGTGTGTCCTCTAAGTGCTGGGATGACTGTGCATGCTACTGCGTCCATGTTTTATGGCGAACTAAGAACACAAACTTGGATGCTCATGCTTGCACAGGAAACACTGTGTAGCTGATTCCATCTGCCCAAACTGAAATTTTCTACATTATAAAGTTATTCACATTCTATTGTTAAAAATTTCTGCTAAAAATATTTTATTATTGTGTGGATTATATAACTATACTATGTTTATGTAAAAATACAATACTAGGAAAGAAAGAAGGAAGTCATAAAGGAAAGTAAAAGTAAAAATCTTGGAGGCGTTCCAAAACAGTATTTAACCTAGAACTCCTTCTTGAAGTCAACAATAGCCAGTATTTATTTCCTTGTGATCCATTTTATCTTAAGGCATAGAGTAGTAGAAGAACTGAATATAATGAAACTTTGATGTATGCTTATTTAAATATCATTTGGGATCTTGCAGAAAAAAGAAAACTATAGGGAAAACAGAGCCAATCTATACACAAAGGTATGCAAATCATGGTTGAATAATTCTCATATTTCCCAGGGCATTGGGTTTTTTTGTGGTATCTTTCCAAGAGAAGTGTTTTTATGCCAGACAGTGGTTGTACACATCTTAACCCAAGCACTCAGGAGGAAGAGACATGTGCATCTTTGTGAGTTCGAGGCCAGCCTGGACTACAGAGCAAGGACCATGACAAACTCTAAAGCTATACAGAAAACCTTCATCTCAAAAATCAAAAACAAAAGAAAAGAAGTGTTTTTGTGATGTTTCTGATTTACTTAGGAAAACATTGTGTATGCCACTGATAATAATATACACATAATATAAACGGATTCCTCGCAACATTTTAAACCTTAATTTTAGTGTTTTCTTACCAAATACTGTTTTCAACTTCAAAAATGAACCTTTGTTAAATGACTACAAACCTGCTCATACAAATGGATTTCTCTGTAAGTTATAGGACATATTAAGATAAATCTAAGTAATTGAGTACAGAATTATCATGACCACAATCAAATGAGGTTATTGAAAACCATTTCTACTGGTACAGCTTCTGAAACAGCAATAGTCCAGGGTTTCCCTAGTTCTGTAGCACTTCCCTGGCACATGATTTCCTCTGCAGTGTTTTCCAGTTTTCGATATTGTTGCCAAGAACCTAAAGGTTTGTTTTCCTCTGTTTGTAGGGTTTCATTGATAGCATCCTTGAAACTATAGTCTTATTTTATTTTACTAAACATATTTATCATTTTGATTAATGTGACAAAGAAGTCCAATATCGCAGCAGTGACCTTTCTGTGGTACGTAATTCTAGTTGGCACTTTTTCAAATTTTTTCTGCCCAAACTTTAACATATACTTGTATGGTTTTATAAGAAAATTAAAAACAAATACTGAACAAATACATTTATATTACATATATTTTCAGTAAAGAGTATATGAATCTTAGTCACTATTCTTTTAATAGTTTACTCATTAATTCTTATTCAAATGTGTGTTCTTTTATATATACAAGTGCCCAAAGAGACCAAAATGCTGGAGCCTCTGTAGCTGGAAATAAAGGTTGTTCTGAGCCACCTGATGTGGGTACTGTGAAATAATACTGGTCTTTTGCAAAAGCAGATTTGGCCATTAATTGCTGATCTGGCTCTCCATCCCCAAGCTCCATATTTTTATATGAGCTACCTCATCCCAGTTCCTAGTAATGCATCTCAAAAATAGTGATTGCCATTTGGGGAAAGTTTTCTCCTTAAGGAAGTTTATGGCAAATTTGAGGGATATTTTTTTCTTTCCACAGCAAACAAAGAATGACTTGTGGTAATGTTGACGTAGAGGTCAGAAGTATTGCTTATTATCTGGAAAAAGGCCATAAGATGGACACTATTTACAAATAAGTATTTGAAAATAAATGCCAGCGGTGTGACACTTAGAAACTCCTGCCACACACCTGCAGATATCAAGATTTCGTTAGCTATAACAATAGAATGACATTGTGAAAACTTATACTAAAATTTGAATAAATCTGAGAAAAGTACAAATTTTGAATATTTTGGTAATGTTTAATTTCATGAAAATTGTACTCATGCATATAACTCCCTCAAAAATATATGGGCCCACTGAAATTTTAACTTAATCTTTAACCTTGAACCTAAACCATATCATACATCTGCCTTTTCATTAAATGTGTTAACAGTCTTTGACATTCATGTGTATGCATTCTGATTTCCCTCACCACCCTCCCTCACTCATCCCCCTTTTATATCATCTTTTCTAGAAATCTTCTCCCCAAAACAACGTTGTGTGTATCCGTGTGTGTTTATGTGTGACCCATTTAGTTAAACACAAATATGTATTGGACTTTGGGTTTGAAACTCTCCATTGAAATCTTGTGAATTAAGGAATGTGTACACAACTGAAAACAACATCCTTCTGTATCCCAGAATATTTCTATTGCCAAACAAAAACAAACAAACAAACATAAAAACAGGAGAGCCAAAACAATACAATACAATTAAAAAAAAAAAAACTTCTGGAGGCATCACAATCTCTGACTTCAAACTGTACTACAGAGCTACAGTACTGAAAATATCCTGGTATTGGCATAAAAACAGAAAGAAAGACAAATAGAACAGATTCAAAGACCCAGATATTAATCCATACACCTAAGAACACCTGATTTTTAACAAAAAAGCAAAAAATAAAAAAGCATATTTAACAAAAAATGCAGGCATAACTGGATATCAAAATGTAGAAGAATGAAAATAGACCCATGTCTATCACAGTGCACAAAACTCAAGTCCAAATGGATCAAAGACCTCAGCATAAAGCCATCCACACTGAACCTCATAGAAGAGAAAGTGGGAAGTGCACTTGAACACATTGGCACAGGAGACCACTTCCTAAATATAACCCCAGTAGCACAGACACTGAGAGAAACAATTAATAAATGGGACCTCTTGAAACTGAAAAAGCTTCTGTAAATCAAAGGACATGGTCAACAAGACAAAATGGCAACCTACAAAATGGGAAAAGATCTTCACCAACCCCGCATCTGACAGAGGTCCGATCTCCAATATATACAAGGAACTCAAGAAATTGTACATCAAAAGAACTAATAATCCAATATAAAATGGAGTACAGACCTAAATAGAGAACTCTCAACAGAGGAATCCAAAATGGCTGAAAGACACTTAAGGAAATTCTCAACATACTTAGCCATCAGAGAAATGCAAATCAAAACAACTCTGAGATTCCATCTTATACCTGTAAGAATGGCCCCATCGCTACAACAAGCTGGTAAAATCAATTTTCCAGAATGGAGGAGAATTGTCTTATGTGTGTCTCACATCTTAATGACTAACTGTCCTCAGAGAAATTCTTTCATGTATAGACCCAGTGCAAGGAGCAGCAACAGCTCTGGGTTTATGAAAACAGTTGCTATGTCACATCTAGAAGCCATTTTGTAGTCCTTTCTCATTTCTTCCAGCTGCAATTCTTTCTGCCCCTCCTTGTGCAATGTTCCCCGAGCCTTCAAGGGGGGACTATAGATGTCTTGTTTAGGGCTGTACTCTTTGTCATCAGTTCTCAGCACACTGGCCAGGCAGAAGTCTCTAGATCAGTTCACTGAGAACAGTGAATTTTCTAATTAAAAGTGAGGGAAACATTTGTCTAATGGCATAAATGCTATAATTTGTTAGTACTCAACACCTGTACTGGACAGAACTTAGGTCCTGACCCCCCCATGTCTCTCTGTCTCTGTCTCTGTCTCTGTCTCTGTCTCTGTCTCTCTCTCTCTCTCTTTCTTTCTCTCCCCTCCCCTTCCCTCCCCTCCCCTTCCCTCTTCTCCCCTCCCCTCCCCTCCCCTCTCCTTCCCTTCCCTCCCCTCCCCTTCCCTCTTCTCCCTCCTCTCCCCTCCTCCCCCTCCCCTCCCCTTGCCTCCCCTCCCCTCCTCTCCCCTCCCCTCCCCTCCCCTCCTCTCCTCTCCTCTCCTCTCCTCTCCTCTCCTCTCCTCTCCTCTCCTCTCCTCTCCTCTCCTCTCCTGTTCTCTCCCATGACTCTTGTGACTGGCAGGCAGTTTGAGGCACACAGGTACCCTGGAACCCAGTTCAGAAACGACAGCTTTACTTCTCCATCAAACAGAACACTGGGCCCTTCCTTACACCAATACTGATATATTGGTGAACCACCTCTTCTCCACCGCTGGCCATTTTACATGAGTGAGGACTGGTATCTGGAGCATAGTTTCTCATTTTTTAACCTCGTCAAATCCTCATAACAGGCAACCACAGCTCCCTCAGGGGTGGAGCCCTTGGCATTTGTTCTTTGCTTGACAACCAAAAGGATCCAATTCTCTGTGAATTCCTGTAACACGAGGAATTGCAGACTCTTGGATCTTACTTCTCTGCCTCAATCGTGGTAACAGTGTCCATCTTTGCAATCAGATCTGGTCTTAGTAACCCTTAGATATCAATCCAAATGACTGCTTCCTGGTACTTTTAAAACCCCAGATGTGGCCCTGGGCGCAGGCGGTGGAGCCTAGTCCAGCCCAGGCGTGGCCCCAGACCCACTTTGCAACCCAGCCCAAAGCCCAGCCCTTAGAGCCAATTCTTATTCTAAAGTTACAGATCCTGACATTTTATGGGACCTTTGCAACATTCTGCCAGCGATGCGATATGAAAGGATTACCCTTATACCCTTTCACTCTTCGGTTTCCCCCCTCCCCTAATAAACCTCTTACACTAACTCTGTTGCACACAGCATGTGTGCTTAGTGGCCGGGCCCACTGAAAGGTCATCCCTTTATGTTGGCAGCCTACCCATCTGCTCAACCCTCAACAGATCTGCTGTCTTCCATCTGCAACAAATCTACTTTCTCACTCACGGGCAGCTTTGCCTTCCATTCAGTACTGGCCATTTGGTATTTGACATGGCTACCCGTCTCTGACCATTCCTCTGAAAGTGGGGCTTCATTTGTCCAGAAGAGTCCTCTCCTCACCTGGTTTGCATCAAAGTCCTGGTACCAGGTGACTGTGTCTCTCTTGGGCTCAGAACCTTTGGACCCTGTTCTTGTGTGACGACACAAAGGGAGCCTTGTGCCTCTTTAATCGGATCCTCTCTGAAATCCTGAGATGCTAGAAATTGCAAAACTCCAGGTCTTACACTTCCTTACTCTTGTGCACTATGTCATTGTCTATACCTCCTCGCTTCCATTGGCATGTCTTATGGAGACTCACTGACCACTCCTTTCAAATCAAATCTTGCCTCAGTATTCCTTGGACCAGGCAGTCAGGGAACAGAGAAATAATTCTCCACTTTCTTTTTCTTTGCTTCAAAACCTGCTTGGGTCTGTCTTCTCTCCCTTTCTAAATGTCTTCTCTGGGTCTGCTGTAACATGGGAGTCAGATGGAGAAGCCAGCTTTCTTTTGCTCAGCACACACCAGTTTTCCCTTTCTTTTTATTTACTCAACTCCTGTTTCCATTTGGCCCTGGTGATCTTTTTCCTGTCACTTTTCCTTGCCTTCTCAGGAGAGAGCTGAAGCATGATTAATAAAAAACTCAGCGAAAGAAATTGGGGTTCAACCTAAAAGTCAGAAAAGCAAAGAAGCCAGCCACTGGCTTTTACTTTGACCTCAGTCTGAAATGACGATCCTGCCTCCAGGAATCTCAGCATGAGACTGTGTCTGAGAGCTGTCTCTTCCCGTTTCATATTCGTTTCTAGTTCTGGGATTAAAGTTGTGCATCAGTACAGCCTGATTTCTGTGGCAAACTAGTGTGGCTATTGGGATTAAAGGTGTATCATTGCTGTCTGGTCTGTAAGACTGGCCAACGTGGCTGTTTTACTTTCCCGATCCCCAGACAAGCTTTACTTATTAAAATGGAAATCAAATGCCAGCACCAAAAGCCTTACTTGTTTGGTACAAATTTGTTCTGTTTCACTTTTTACTATCGATTACCCTCAGCAATCAATCCCCTTGTCCATCCTGGTAAAACGGATAGAAAGAGGCTGTCCAGGTGATGCTGCGGTGATGGGAAAGGAACGGCTGCTTTAAATCCATGTGAGCTCCAGGGAGTCGACTTTTATCCAGCTCAAACAGCATCTTGCCAGGTCCAAGAAGCACTGAATGGCCCCACAGAGCCGGGCAGTGAGGTGAAACAGCCTGCTACTCCAGGATGTTGCCAGCATCCCAGGTATCTCATGTGCCCCAAAGATGGTCGACACCCCCAGGCCAGCAGACAGCAGTCTCAAGAAACAGCATCCTCATCACTGCTTCACTTACTACCCCGTTCTAACTCCTCACCTTTTTATAATAACCAAAAGGGAGGAGTGTTAGCATTCAGGCATCTGTACTGGCCTACCCTTGGGGTCCTGACAGGGTACATCACCAGCTGCAGCCACTAAGAGTTCCTCCTGTGCACATTCACTATGTTCCCCTTTAAAGGGCTAACCTTGCCCACTTCCCACATCTCTCTCTCTCTGTTTCTCTCTCTCCCATCTCTCCCTCTCTTTTCTCTCCCACCACTCTTCACCAGGGACTGTCTCTGTCCTCCCCCTCTCTCTCCTCTTTCAATAAACCTCCTGTGTGAGTCCTGTCTGCATGGCATGACTCCTTCCCACCAATTTTTAAATAAACAACAACAGTATTGCAAGTAGTCTGACTCTGTAAATTAGGTAAACAGCAATACCAAGTTCCTTCTAGGCCCTATGATTCACACAGGCATAGAATTTGGACAAAGATTGCATGCAGTACCAGACATAGACTCTGTTCTGAATTTGCCTCATATCTTGCCCGCCCCCACAGCAGTCAGGCCATTCTGACACTAATAGACATGGGTATATCTTACCTTGCAGGTTAGTACTGGAATTCATAGAACTCACAGCTGTTTACAGCTGTTGATACTTTACCTTCCACAGAAGCCTATAACATTGTGACACAGTGAAGGAAAGCCATCAAGATGGACATTTCTAGCTTACCTCCTGTTCAATTTATGTATTTCTTGAAAGTTGGGTGAGTAGTGTCTTAAGTAATAATATTTTATCACTTATATGTGGGGTCAACGAAGATACATAGGAAAATTCCACATTAGTTGGGGAGACAATTTAGACTCGCTGATGGAGGTCTCCTATACCGGGGGCTTGTATTTGACTTAGTAATCCACTATTTCTAACAGCAACAATATTTAGCCATAAAGCATACCTTCTTGAAGCTCTTTTTGTCATATATTTTAATCTACTCCAATGTAGTTGGTAAGTATGACTTTAAATGAACGTTTTGCTAAACTTTGCCCCCTCTGTCCCCTCCTATCCCTATTTCTCCATTCCCCTCCTCCATGTGTAAATCATATCTAGTACCCACCCACTGTGAATTAATTGTACCTCTGTTCTATTATCCTTCTAAGCCATGTGGTATAACATCAGAAGAAAATGGGATTGTAAAATAACCTACAAGTCTAATGACCTAATAACACAAGAAAAAACTCTCATTTCAAAGGCTCAATCACTTCCTCAAAATCTCTGAACTATTATTTCATTTCTTACTCATTTAAGGGACATTCAACATCCAACTACAATATGCCTTTCTATCTTCCCTAGTGAGTTTATAATTTCAAATAAAATTTGTAATGTTACAGTTTTCTTTTCTCTAATAATCAGTGAAATTGGAAAAAAATAAAACTGCCAATTCCAAGAGATATTAATCCTTACAGATCTCTTCTGCCCTCACTCTGTCCTGTCTATTCCTGAGGCTGAATTGTGTATAAAGGGATCAATTACAGAAGAAAAACTGGAACGATGGTGTAAGTCTTCTGTGAGTTGATTATACTAAACTTTCTTAGTTAAGCCAGTGAGATGCTCCCTACAGACATGACTCATTGATATGAGCATCACCAAGAGAAAAAGAGAAATTAAGAGAAAACGAAAGAGCTGTGTTTAATACAGAACTCTGTATCTCTTCAGAGAGCAGAGGTTGGATCTTGTTCAGATCATTTCCACTTGCTCCTTTCTTGAAAGCACTTGATTACATGAAAACCATATATTTAGAAATCCTTAATTCATTGTACAATGTTGATATTCTTAAAGCTAAAGGAAGATATGCAGTTTGATAGGACCAAATTTATTCACTGTAAACTTGTCTAAATATTTTTATTAATTCTAGTTTATTCTAAAAATAAACATTTCAAAGAATACATGTGGTATTTTCCTAGTAAATACTAGTATTCAAATATTTTTCATTTTAGTTTTATTCTGATTTCAAACTGTTTTTAATAATTTTAGGAAAATATTTTTCAAAGAATAGAGAAATGGGTACACACTTAAGAGCACCTGCTTACTTTGCAGAGAACCCAGGTTTTCTTCCCAGCCATCAGTAACTCAAGCTCTGGGATATTAAACACACTTTTAGACATCTTGAGTACTGTGCATGGACATACAGAATTGCAGTTCAATATTCATAACATTAAAAAATAATTCTTTAAAGCTTGTTGTCCTATTACATATCAATGAAGTTTTTAAAAAGTTAATCATGAGTACTAAAATGATGGCTCAGAAGTTGACAGCACTGAATGGATGTCTTTCTAGGGAACGGGGTTAGACACCCAGCAACAATATGGTAGGTTACAACTCCCAGCATTCAATTCCCAACCTCTTCGGCTGCAGTCGTAGGAAATCTTACACTTTCTCCTGGCATCAAGGGACACTAAACACTTGTAGTGTACATACATATGTATACATGGAAACAAAAATATGACAAAAAAATAAAATAGAAAGAAAAACAAAGACTTCATAAAAACTTAATTTTAAATAGGGAATTTTTTTCTAAAACAAAAATAAGTGATCCATAAGCAAATGCATATAGATATTACACACAGAAAAACATAAATAGATGAATTGTTAAATAAGTAAAACAATAAAATCCAGATAAACTGAAAATTTTTATTTCTTCATGTCATAAAGATTTTAGTAAAGTGAATAGGCTCTGATCTTACCAGAAACCTCATTTACAAACTAGGAAATTATAATTACCAGATTATTTCCATTAGAACAGGAATGAGAAAAAATCAGGCGTTAAATATTTTATTTACAGGGAGACGATTTTTTATGGCTTATTCTTTATCAAGGCAGTCACACAGTTCAGACCATTGTTCGTGGCTGTTACAGTTCTGGTAAGATACTCAAAGAATCAAGTAATGTGAAGATTGAATTCTGTGAATTTATTAGACAACTAAAATGATAAAAGGCATTTTAAATGCCTATGGATGATTGAGGTTAGACAAACATTGTCAGCATATTAATGCCAGGAGTCTTTTATAACAAAAAGATTTGATCTATAATACTGCATTTAATACCACCTGGGATATGAAACTTACAGAAAAAAAAATGCATCTGAATCTTCCAAATGCAATTGACTTCATCGACTGAGTCTCAGATGAACTTGGAATCTTTAGCTTGCTGAATATTTCGTTCACTTTCCTTCCCTTGATGCTCTAAAATTCAGTAGTTTAAAAGATATTAGACAGTCTTTAAGGTTCAATTAAAATCATTTTCTAACAACCACGATGACGTCCTGGAGAATTCACATGAGAAGTTTAGCCACTTGTGTATAAATAAAAACATAGTTCCTTCGTGTTTCAGTATCAGAGTTGCTCAGGTTTGAAACAAGATAATTGACCAGTAGAGAACAATTCAATCCAACAAGATAGAAATAACTATAAAAACTTGATGGATAAAATTAATATAAGCTAATTATGAAGCTACATGATAACATTTCAATGGAATAAATTGGATAGTGAACGTAATATACATAAAAGTGTTTTTAGTGCATTTTTGATAATTTTATTAAATATACATACTAACCAAAGTTAATTGTTGAGTTTTTTGTTGTATTTAAAGATTTTTGTTCGTTTTTATCCCATTTATATTTTATGTGTTACAGCACATGAGAAGATATGGATATCAGCTTGTCCTAGGAACTTGGCAAAAGGATCTCAGATAATTCTCTTTATAAAATACTGTATTTCTTTATGATACTCAATATTGGTTCAATGATTTAGCCAGATCGCTAATACTTTGGTGTTTACTGTGGTTTAAAATGAAGAAAATGAAGCACCATGCTCTCTCATCCATGTATCAGTATAGACCCCGACTCCTATAAAAACACTAATAAGACTTACTAGTTTCAAAAACAAGACTTACATATTTTAGGGATATTAGTTGGAAAAAAAGGAGGGAATGAATGGAACAAGAAGTGGGAGATGTAAGTATTATCAAAATATACTGTGAACATATTTAAAATATAATATTAATATAGCTTACTATGTATAACAAGTATGTATTCTATCAAAAATTACAAATTGACTGTTTAGTGACTCTTCTTATACTGCAAGTAGACTGAGTACAGAACAATAAGTCTCATTCCTTTAAGATTCATAATTATACTGTGAATTGTTCAGACAAAATAAGAATAAAGCATTTTGAGTGAAGGATAGAATAAATAAAACATTAAAACCTACAAATGTTGGCATTTGTTTTGATTTAATACCTAAGTAAAATCTGAATCAAAATTGACTACTCATAAAATTAATAAGGTAAGGCAAATATAAGATTTACCATAAACATGACTATGTAGCTTGCATGTATTTTATATTCTATAAAAAGTTATCATGACAAATTTCAGTGTTTTATGTAAAATCACATTAATGTATCCTTACATACCTCATGAAGTCAAATAATACAGTGTCCTGAAGGTTATTATGCATTACAGAAATACATCATACCCCAAAATGTAAAGGCTATCAATATTAAGGGGAATGAGGAAAAGGGAAACTCCAAAAATTATATGAGAACATGTTCTTATCTCTAATAAACCCTATCACAATTTCCTAAAGACTAGGAACATAATTAAAATACAAAGATTCTAGTAGATCAAAAATACTCAGTAAATATAAAATTCTTGCAATAAAAATCTACCAAGGCAAGATCCCATGATCTCTAGGATGTGGAAGAATAAGAAGCAAAGAAAACATCACCATAACATACATTTTTAGGACTAAAGGGGACACACAGAAGACTTTCTGTGTAGCAGACTCCTGCATGCAGCAACATACCTTGTAATTGTCAGAAGTTACCAATTTTGATGCCATCACTGGTGCAAAATACAACTGAATGGAAAAAAAAAAAACTCGAACTCAAATTACATTTGCATTATTTCACAGATGCTGCCTGATCACCAATTGCTCATAAGTCATTCAATATTACAAAAGTACTCTTTATTAAAGCACATTTTTTTCTTACAACTGATAAAAGGATACTGATTACAGATTGTTCCCCTAATTGAGAAACTCTGTTTCAGACAACCCATCTCTGATATTAAATAAAAAATCTTTCTTTCCGGAAAACGTAAACTGCTATTTTTATTTTCTTAGTACTATTTCATATTCTTAACATTCTTACTAACTCATATAGTCCAACATTAACAAAGATTTACAATACAGAAAAGAATTATATAAAAATATAATTTCTAATGTATATCTGTTAAATAGTTACTTTTTCATTAGTCATGAACAATGAACATGATGCCTAGACTATCCAGGTGTTTACTTAATACTCTTCAAATTCATCTGACAAGACATAGAAGAGCAATTAATACACTCTTAGCCACAGACTGTAGAAACGGTGTGACTTAATAAAATTCTTATAATTTATCCATTAGTCCTTATTTTATATTTTAACGTTTTTATTATTAGATTAAAATATTTCTGTTTTACAAATTTGATTTGGTATATACTTGACATATGCAGAGGTTACATGAAAGACACCTTGTGATACTACATTCACAGATAACAAGCATCTTATTTAAAATAACACAATTCTTGAAAATCACCCATGTGCATTCTCTAAATCGCTGACAATTTATGATACAGTGTAAAAACCTATGTATTTAATCATTGTTTCTTGGTTAATTGTTCCAAAACTTATGAAAATGTAAAGTATGAATAAAAACAGTTGTTTCATTAAATATCAATGTAAGAAGAAACAAACAATTTCTAAAACATTCCTTGGTTGAATGTTCTCTCAATTGAATAATATTGAAGGTAATCATTCATTTATAAATGTCATTCTAAATTAGATTTTTTAACAATCCTTGGCCAATTTTTAACATAGATTTTTAGTTTAGAGTATGAAATTTACAATTTAATGTTTATTGACTTTTATTTCTAATAGTGTTAAGTGATAAATATGCCATTCATCAACTCTTTATATTTTATTAAGCATATAACTATTGTGAATCACTATAATAAGGCTTATAAATTATATGAAAATATATTGTTTTCTTAGGTATGCTACATTTCGTCTTCATGAGTAAATATTTTATCATCTAACTAAACCATTTTATTATGACATATAAGAATGTTTATGACTCTCCTTTAATGCAAAATTTTAAGCAATTTACTTGCCTTCTTGCAAATAATAAGTGGCACTAATATTTGATGACTTTTGCTGTATATTTCTAAAATCTGATACCTTGCCCTCAATCTGAGCTACACGAAAAATAATTTCAGTGCACTTTTCAGTCTTTTCATGAAAAAGTATATAATTTATAACTGTATAAATACCCATGCTATACAATGCACACTGTGAGACTCTTGATGGTATAGATTATAAATTTCTGCTTTGTAAAATAAAATAAATCAATTTCCAATAATTTTGTTTCAGTACTTTTGATTGTTTGACTAATCTAAAAATGTTTTTTGATTAAGGAATAAAAAGCCAGAAAAATTGCATATAAATTTGTAACTAATATTATGGAGTTGGAGGTACCACTACAGTAGAAATTCAATACATAGGGAAGACACAAATACTTAGAAGTAGAAAGTCTCTTGTACAAGGAAAGAACATGAAGCAACAGTAGCTCTTGATGTGAAAAACACAGCTTTCCTTAAATTGTTAAGTAGCAACAAATATGTTAAATATATTCATTGACCCCCACATTTCTTCTTGATTAAATGTGATAATTCATTCATCTGCATGGAATCAGAAGACCCCTGTAAATTCAAAGCTCATGCTCAGATGAAGGAAAGATGTCAGAAATGCAAATATTCTAGAAAATCATTTGAAAGGGCAAACAGGGTTTTCAAGTGATTCATTTACATCCAGTTATAATTACACTGTTTACCCAATACAGTCACGTGGTACTTTAACTTCCCAAGACAGAAACTGCTTAAAAATGCAAAAACAGTGCATAATTAATATTCATTCAAGACAAACTATGTTGAGGCACATATATCTCTTCAATCATATGTGTCTACACTGTTCTTTTCATTTGTTTCTGTTTTTAGGAAAGTAATTCAGCAGCAGTTGAAGGCAGGAGTTTATGACTCTTCTTCAGTTCTTTTCTACCCCTGAGTTTCATGAAATTATTGAAGGTTTTCCCTTTTTGTTTTTATTTAATTTATTCTTCTCTTGTATAATTCATTGTAAAAAAAAGTTTTTCCCTCCAGTCCTCCCCCAACTCTCCCATCTCCTGCATATCTACTCTTCTGTTTCTCTTCACAAAAGAGCAAGATTCCCAGGGATATCAACTGAACATGGTATTAATGGATGCAAAAAAATAGGCAAAAACCTGCTGTGGGATAATTCTTCGGTATGGTATAAACAAGTATATTCATTGGTTATATAAGTATATATTCATTGGTTAAAAAAGAAGTTGCTTTGGTCTATAGCAAGGCAGAATAAGGCCAGGCTGGAAATCCAAACTGACAGTACAGAGAGGAAAAGGGCTGAGTCTCTCAGGATAGCGAGCCAGCTGCCCAGGAAAGCAGATGCCAGCAGACTGTTAAAAGTCCCAGCAATGTAATAATATATAGATTACAAGAAATGGGTTAATTTAAGTGTAAGTGCTAGTTCGTTATAAGCTTGAACTATATGACAAACTTTCTGTAATCACCTTTGAGTGATTATTTAGAAGTGGCCGCGGCATGGAGAGGGACAGAAAACCTCCGTTTACACAAACCCTCATATAAAGGCTGGATTAGGAAACCAAGTAGGAGGAAAGGGATCGCATATACAGGGGAAAAAAAGGAGTCAGAGATATCCTCTCTTCGAGAATTAAACACCAAAAAAAACCAACAGTAACATATATGCAGGGGATTTACTCCAGTCCCATGCACACTCCTTGATTATTGCTTCAGTCTCAGTGAGCCACTATGGACCCTGCTTTATTGATTCTATGGGTCTTCTCTGTCCTTGACCCCCCCTGACTCCTACAACTGCCACTACCCTTCTTCTGCAGGGTTTCCTGAGCTCTGCCTAATGTTTGACTGTGGATCCTTGCAAATGTGCCCATTTGGTACCAGGTGAAGCTTTTCTGATCATGATTGAACAAGGCACCACTATCTATGAATATTTTTGATTAATTATTTTTTTTTCTTGCAAATAGCTTTTGGTTCTATCCTAGAACTCTGTGCTACCCAGCCTCAGTTCCTGGCGATCGAGGCAGGATCCCACATGGGCTCCCTCTCACAGACTTCTACTTACACCAATAATTGTTTGATCACTCATGCAAATTCGGTGCCGTAATTGCCCCATCATGCTACAATCTACAGACCCAGAAAGGTTACGTAACAGGTAAAACTCTAGGGCAAATACATCATCCTAATTGGGAAGGGGGGATAGAATAGATTTTAGAGGAAGACTGCGGTTGGATGGGGATTGGGACAGGAGGGATCAGTTGTGTGTCGGAGAGAGGTATGGAGGGAGAGTATGGGGAGATATGACTGGAGTTGGGGAGCCCTTGGGGAGTGATGGGGAGACCTGGTGCAGTGAAAACTCCCTGGAATCTACAAGGATGACCCTAGTGAGAGTTTCTTGTAATGGATCACAGGAGCATGAAGCAACCATCTTCTGTAACGAGGCAAGGTTTTCAGTGGTGGGGCTGGGTCACCAATCCAGCCACAAAACTTGTCACCTGTAATTGTTCTTCCTGAAAATTGATATTCGGGGTTTTCAGTGTCTTTGTTTATAATTGTAAGATTTACCGTAAAGCAAGGAGAGCATTTAAGGTACTGTCATATTGGAACACCCTGGAGACCACTGATGTGTTGTGTTAAACTGAAAGGTTAATTTGTTTTTGTTCTTTGCTCAAAGTTTGCCTGTGCCATCTCTGTAACTATATTTAAAGGTTTTATATTGTGTTACTGATTAGTAAAGCTGGATCCCGACCCTACTCTTTATTTTCATAATTTAACAATTTCTGTAAAATATTTTGTCACCTATAAAATTAGACAGTGGGCCTTTAATTAAATTGGTGACCTCATGCACCCAATTAAACTGTAAATAAAGTTGAGAGACATCAACGGGCTGCTGCTTACATTTAAGAGGAAATGGTCAGTTACCCAACAGTTAGCGAAGGTAAAGCAGGTTCTTTCATGAATATAATTATTGAAGCTATCAGCTTGTCTAACATTTTGTAATCTATGTGAAAAAGTTGCAATGTAAATTAAAAGTAAATTGCTTGCATATTTGTGCCTTCAGTGCTGATATAAACTTCTGAGTACAAAATTGAACACTCTGCTGGGGTTGTCAACATACAGATAGACCAGTGCAAAGGTAACCTGAATATCTAGAACTAGTGAAACCTCCATTTATTTGAATAACAGTAATTTTATGATATTTTAGAACAATTGTCATTAAATTCACACATGAAATGTTGCCTTACTATTTATGTATTTTAGGGGTTAGCTGGTCTAATCTGAGGTTGTAACAGTAAAACATATGCTAATTAAGCTTAACATGTATGGAAATTGTATTAGTTATTTTTGTAGTTGAAGCATCCTATTTTTCTTAAATGGTGACACAGAACTCATCTAATTATTATAGACAACCTAGAAGTAATTGTGCTTGACAAATGTAAGAGTTCTTAAGAAGCTCAATTTTTTTTTTTTTTTTTTTTTTTTTTTTGCCTGACTTATAGGGGAGGTGGAAGTTTCAACCAATCCCAATCCCCAGACAATTAGAGATGACCTACTATGGAAAAGAGAAGGAAGTGTGACTTCTGGGACAATTATTGAGGTGACTTTTTGACTCATCTGGCATTTTTCCATGTCATCAGCCTGTCAAATGATAAAACCTGTGAAACGAAAACAAAAGAATCTTGTTGAAAATTGTATAATTTGGAGAAAAATTAATTTTTGGCACAGAGATTTGAAGCAATCACTAAGAGTCTAATTTGTGTCCTGTGTGAACAGTTGACTATAAGAGGGTGATGATGTCTTCCACTCAGGATACTGAAGCAGCTTCCTGGTACAAAGGCATAAAAATGTCTAAGTAAATTACAAACATCTCATAAAAATGCATGTCCTCTGCAAGTACCCAGCACATCACTATGTTATTTTACAAACAGTAATGAAAATTTAAAATTATAATCCCATTAAAGAAACTTCTAAGGGATATTCCTGAACTTTTAATTAAAACTGAGTTATTTACCCAGCCACATGGCTAACATAGACAAGAATAATGGGCTAATATAAGTTGTAAGAGTTAATAAGAAGTCTGAGCTACCAGGCTAATCAGTTTATCACTAATATAGACCTCTGTGTAATTTCTTGGGACTAAACGACTAGGGACCTGGTGGGACAGAAAACTCAGTCAACACAGATACCTGAATTGACAGATACAGTTCAGATCACTGTGCTCTGAAAACACTGAGAAAAGCACTGAAATTCTATTTGGAGGAGTGAACATGCTTATGTTACTCTTAGAGGTTATGTCATATTAAATCCTCTGTCACTGGTGAATGCACATTTGCAACAGGATCTTGGATATTTTTTTGACCTGGAAAGAGATTTTTTTAATATATATTTTATTTTTGTTTTATATTCGATTTTTAAAAGAAAAACACAAATCCAAATTCCCACTCCCTTTCCTCCTCCCATTCCCTACACACACCCGTGCACACCACCCCCACCTAATCCTAAGAGAAAGTAAGGCACTTTGCTTTGTGGAAGGTCCAAGGCCCTCACTACTACATTTAGGCTGAGCGATATATACATACAAAGAGAATAGGATCCCGAAAAGCTATCATCTCACACTTTGGTTCTTTAAATCATCAACTAAAATTTAGTAAATTTACTTTTGTGCTGCTCTCTTTTTCAGAGTTCTTTAAACACAGTTTCAAGTACTATGGGATGCAGGTCAACTGGGACTGGGGAATGACTTTCTAATTTAGCGAATTTGTAAAGTAAAGGAAAGTGAGAGTCAACATTGCCCAATTTATATCCTTTTATACTTTGTGTCACCTGATATTTCCAGGTTTTTTCAGTTTTATGGTCTTTTCACGTTTTTCATAGGACCCAGAAAAACAGTATAAATTCTCCACACATTTCACACTCTGTATCCTATACTAATATCATAGTCTAGATATGAAAGCAAATCCTATCTATCTTTCCACATGAGAAGTGTGTGAGACTTCACTTTATTACTGTTTCTAAATTTCTGCTTCATGCGTTAATTATGAACATTTTTAAACATAAAATTTTGAGATAAATATTAAATGTCTTTATTATGGCATCATAACAGGACTGGATAATCCAACTAGTTACAATTAGATGGTTAAGTCATGTTAAGAACTGGATGTATGACTTCTTGGACAACTCATACATTGAAATATATAGCTTCCAATGTCAGAATTTGTAGATAAGTCATTTTCCACAATTAGTCCGTTCAGCTAGAGCCCTTGTGAATGAGATTAGAAACCTCAAATTGGATCCCAGTGACCTGAAGCTCTAATTTTTCCAGTGGTGACAATAAGCAGACGGTACTCTGTACCCAGAATAGACATTTCCTGTCCAGAACCGAGAAATTATTCTGTTCTGATGTCAAATATCTACTCTCAACCACTATGAAGGATATATGGACCTTGTTTATGAGTTACTCAGGATACAGATCTTTATTAGTGCAGCCTAAACCAAGATACACATATTCACTGTGACACATTCTTGGGACATTTAAAAATGTCCTAAAGCTTTAGAAGTCCTTTCATTTTCTTTATTCCACATAGAGAAAATAGTAATTCATGGAGCTCAACAAATGTCTATTATTCCATCAGGAGCACACATAGAATTCCATAGGATCTGATTATACAGCTGAAAATTTGCTATTAGAAAGGGAAAATACCATTTAAGAAAAATAATACTTTCTTTCTTTGTTCCTTCTGTTCAGCTATTCTTCTCCATTTATCCTGACTATTTGAAGGTAACTTTAGGTGGTTTCTACATGCGATAGATTGAATAGACCTTGACAAGTCTTTACCTAAAAAGCTTGTCATAGCCATAAGCTACAATTCTATTATAAAAATATATATGCGCTACTTTCAACTAAGTGAATGTAAAAGTACATGAAACTTCATGCCACATAATGATTATCATGAAATAAAAATTATGTAAATCATTACAAAATATCTGCATACAAAGACAGGATATATGGCTTTGAAGTACTTTAAAGCATTTGTTGGAGGTAGATTTGAATTTTGTTATTCTACTATTTCATGTATCACATCATTATTTGTGACATTATAAATAATTTGGAACATTTCAAAACATCTTTTAAACAATCACATATAGTTTAGAGGAAAAACTCAGCTGTGCCTGTCTTTTAACACACACCCTGAAATTGGTCTATAGTACCCATCATTTTAAAAACAGCTAGGTGGTACGCATTTATGATCTCATTTATGAGTAGATAGGGACTATTAGACCCTAAGATGCATTGACCAGCCATTCTAGCTATTGAGGAAAGTGAGAGGCCTTGTCTCCAAAGATTAGAAGGATCCTGTGAAATGATACCTACCATTGCTCCACACATGTTCACATGTACTGGTATGTGCATTTGGAAATCAAATCAACTCTCCTCTCTCTCTCTCTCTCTCTCTCTCTCTCTCTCTCTCTCTCTCTCTCTCTCTCTCTCACACACACACACACACACACACACACACAAACACACACACACACACACACACCACAAGACATACAATAAAATAAAATAATTGTTTCATAAACTTAAACGAGATGGATTTTGGGACTATGAAAAGTTAACATTACTATTTTTATGTGACTGACCTTTTTCATTCTTATCAGCCATAAATTGGTTTCAGCAATCTCTTGATTACTTACAAATCTCTATATCTAGTGACTAAAACAGAGTGAGCGATCAATATCTTATCGCAACATAGCAGTGGAACAGTAAATATATCTGAGTTCAGGTAAAATTTGAACTATTTTATTCACAGCAAGCATAAATTGTCTTGAAGAGTTTATGAAACAAATTATATATGTCTATGTATATACATATATGCCTATACTCAGAATCATACTTATGTCCACAAAATTGCATAAAGCCAGCAGTAACTTAATGCTTCTAATAACAACTTTATTCAGCACACTGAAGATGCTTCAAAGAGGAATATGATAAAAAGCATCAGAAATCTATGTCCCAGTTTTGAGGCTTCACATTGATATCTTAAAAGTGATTTGAAATACTCTTTCACTACCACTTGAACATTCTTTTGAAAGTGGGGCAAGAATTGCATAATTAAATTACAAAACAAAAATACAGAGATGCAAATGCTTTTTACAAATGATCTTAATTTAATTCCTTAGTAAACATTGAAAATTGGAGTGTTAAGATTTGACCAAAGTCAGAAACCTTTCCTGACTTGGAAGACTAAATTTCATGCTTCCTGGATCCTGAAAAAGTAAAAACAAAAAGCATCAAAAGCCAAAGTGGGACTGATGAGATTTATGTCAGTCATATAACTATTTTCAGATTCTCCTCATTAGCATTTTCATTCTCTGTATCCTTTAAACACAGTCACTTCTTTGCCAAATGTATTCAATAGTTACAGTAGAGTTTATCTGAGGGATTTCTGGCAATTGACATTTTATGATAAGCATGCAAATATAAACTGATAGCTTTAGTATGTTGGCAACATTCAGCATTTGTCATATACAAAGGAATATTCTTTTGGTTAGTAAACCGTGAAAAAATTTAGAGCAAATATTTTGAAAGAAATTTTAGTTACCATAAGTGACACACCTAAAATATGATTTCTATAGGTCGTTTTGCCTATCTTTCTGATCAAAATCTATCATAAGCAAATTGGTAGATCATAGAGCCAGAAAATAGTTTCAAATATCTAGAGATAACTTAAAAACTCTTCTTTGTACACAAAACTTTAAAAAAATATATGTAAAGTTTTAAAATGCAAGACAAGGTAGCACCCGTATATACACACAAAAATCTTTTGTACTTTTAAATAATTTTGTTTGTTCATATAAATGTTACTAATTTACTTAGCAAACTACACTCTTCCTTTTTTTCCTTTCCTCTTATTCCTTTCTGTTCTCCTTCCCTCTCTCTCTCACTCATCCTTCTTTGCTCTCTTCCTTTCTCTTCTAGCTTCCTTTTGCAAAAAAAATAATGAAGTATTGTCATTACTTAAAATGAAGATAAATTTCCGGTTGCCAAAAGTAACTTTTCATCATTTCTTTCCCTCAGATAGCACACCACTAACAATGACAAGATAAAATAAAATGGAAATGTGAAAATGATTTTTATAGCTGCTCATTATATTAAAATATTTTATGGGATGTTAAATAAAACATAAAGAATTAATTTTGGACTACTATTGGACACTGATCCAAGACTTATTTAGAGGAAATTACTTTTGCTACATACTGAGTTCAATATGAACAAAAACAGAATTTCATGCTGTTCATGACTCTATTCTGTAACCTCTTCCCTTCGTTACCCACTCTCAGTTTCCCCTTTAAAAGGATAGATACCTGAAACAGATAATTGTATGAGACGAAAGCATTAGTGAATCTACTCTTCAGCAATGTGATAATATACTAGAATTGTGGAGCTTAATCACAATTACAAGAATGAGATGTACTATAATGCTGTTAAGAAGAAGAGATTTTTCTTGAAAGTCATTGCTTCCACATTCCAGTTTACTTGGATGTGTTATACTAGTAATGAAAATCTATATTATCTTCTAATCTAGTACACATGTTATTTGAAAGCAAATGAGGTAAAATATACAATTGAACTCAGAATATATTAAAATTTGAAAGGAAAAAAATCCCTTTTGTGAATCTATGCTTTCTTCCTAAGAAAACTGATATTCTTACAAGCCTTAAAGAAGTCAGCTTCCAAAAAAACTTCAAATTGCCATTTGATAAGACAATTAATGCATATAAACAGACTCTGAGGAATATAAGATGGATTCTAATAATATCCAAGTAAAAGCAAAAGTTATTGATGATGCAAACATTTACCTCTAGAGCAAGAAGTTCCTATAGCAAACAAGCCCAGCACAGATATTCTCAAATTTCATTGTTGAGACTTGTATTGATGCCGATGTTACTATTTATTATTCCCATCGTATTTTTTGTATAGTATGAGCTGAAGTCAAGCACAGTTTTCGTCCTTTTCATTTAAAAGGGAATATACAGTTTATAAAAAGAAAACAAAGTCTATAATAATATGAAGAAGAAAATTATTCAAATAATTGCTAAATTTCCTGTTAGTTACTTATGCATTTGTTTTCCTGGATCTATTTCAAGGCATCAAAAGTCAGAGAAAGTTCTAGTAATAAAGGAATTCTGTTCTTCCCCTAAACTTACACATCCTTCTGTACAAAATCACTTTATGTAGTATCAGCTTTGTTTAGCTATGTTTTCCACATTATAAACTTCAAGACAAAGCATTGTTCTGAACTCCTTGATCTTGTCTGGCTTCTTTTTGAATGTATATCCACAAAAAAGAGAGTTCTCTCCTTTTTCTGAGATTCTTGTAAACTGAGACTTTAATATAGCTGTAAAATTCCATACTGCTGATTCACTTCACTGGCTGCAAACCAAAAACTAGATTTTTACCATCTTGAGTAAAGTTATCCAGAGCAATGTGTGTGCGTGCCTGTGTGCGTGTGTGTGGGGGTGTGTGTGTGTGTGTGTGTGTGTGTGTGTGTAACTTCATGTTCCTTCATTTTTATCATATAGCTACCATAGTATAGACAGAGAAATGAAAACAATGTGTTGATGCTATGTCTTCCTGAATTCCTATAGATAGATGTCAGTCTTTGCTGTCATTGTTTTCCATTGAGTATTCTCTACGTTTTCATGACTGCAGTCCAGTCTACATTTGGTGAATTCTGAGGACGTTTGGCTAATCTATATAGCTTTTTCTAAATGAAAAGAAAGTTAACATAAATTGTTACTGTGCTTTCTTCTTATTTAGGATTTTAAAACACAACATAGACTAATAAAATAAGAGAATGTGCACAACTCAGGAAGTTTCAAAACAGAGTCACGTACCTCCTCTTTATCACCAGGAGCAATATTTACCTCTCTATCACCATTCTCAGCAATCAAGAACCTTTTGTCAGACCACTGGTCATTATCTATGATTTTCTCAAACTACTTACTTGAGAAAGGCTAGTATCCATCTCCAATCCCCTCTGTATGAGAAAATAGTTTACTTTACATCACCTTAAAGAATTGTACCTTAAGCCATTATATTGCTTTTGAGAAATAGAGAAGAGAAATCAGTCTGTTAGACTGTGTACATTTCTCATGGTAATACACCCAATTCCAGTTAGTATGTGAGAGGTATTCGTTTACTTTCGGAAATGGTATTAACATAAATAACTGGGGAAGAAGCAAATCTGGTATGCATGGGACTGTCGGCATGCATAGATGTAAACAAGCTCACATTGGAAACAGGTACTGAGAGAGTACTGAGGGTATGTCGCTGCTACATTTATAGCTCTGGACTGTTTCTCTGATTGTTAACCTGAGAGATATGAAAAGGTTTATGCAACTTTCCGTCAGTCTTTTCCATCACTTACAGATGGAGACAGAAGAGTTCCTGATTTCTTTTGGAGTCCCTACTAGCTTGTCTCCAGGGCAACTGATGTGGGACAAGGACCTAAAGTTCTTAGGAAGACAGTCTTTAATCTTTTCTTTGCTCATAGATGGCATGAAAACCATCTGTGAAGATGATTTAAAAAGCCCCTAGAGTTAGAAAGAGGTTCCGAAAACTCCCTCACGTTCGATTTTTCTTTTACCTGGAAAACCACTCATAAATCACTAAATATTACAGACACATCCAAAGATATTCTTGGTACTTGAAAAGTGGATGATCATCTCCAGATTAGCCCCAGCCGATCTCAATTTGGACAGTTGTAAATAGAAGGCAAGTACTTCTGTCTGCTTCACCACACTTGATTTTGACTGTCTTCTGTGAATGACTGTATAAGTGTAAGAAAATCTGAGAGTGGTGCTGTCAATTCAAGTGATCATACTCCTTACACTTCTATAAACTGAAAAAAAAATCTTCTGTGTTTTATCAATCCCTATTATACTCAGCAAGTAAGACTCCCTTGGAGACTACTACAAGGACTTATTCTTTGAGTCCAGACAATTGTTACTAGATGCAACAGCACATTTCTTAGCCAGTGTAGCCTGCTGGATCATGATTTTTAAATAAGTGAATTGCTTTGTATGTAGATTTTATATAAATTGTCATGTGGTATTTCAGCTCTCTGACAAACCTGTACTTATAGAGGACCCTGGCATGGCAGGAGACCCTCAAGGATGGCAGCAGCCACTCAAGGATGGAGCTGAAAGTTGAGAACTCACTTTTTATACTTTAAGCATAAAACAAAGAATGAACTGGAAGGAGGGTGAAGCTATCCCCTCTCAATGCCTTGTCCTAGCACCACGCTTCCTCCAGCAAGGCTGTATCTCCTACAGCTTCCAATATGGTGACAGCAACTGAGGATCAAGTGTACAGCAAGGCTGTATCTCCTACAGCTTCCAATATGGTGACAGCAACTGAGGATCAAGTGTACAGAAAGGCTGTATCTCCTACAGCTTCCAATATGGTGACAGCAACTGAGGATCAAGTGTACACATACCTGAGCTGTGGGGAACAATATCATATTTAAAACATAACATTTTGGCTCTTTGTGCACTGCTTTTCTGCCCCTCAAAAATATAGGCATTAGCCAGGTGCTTTTGGCACACACCTTTAATCCCAGCACTTGAGAGGAAGAGGCAGGTGAATCACTTGAGGCCAAACCCAGCCTGAGTGCCAGAGAAGTCAGAGCTAAACCAAGAAAACCTGTCTCAAAATACTAAGAAGAAAAAAAGATACATGCACCCATAATTTTAATTGGTAGCAGTAACTTAAATAATTTGAGCCTTTCTACAAAGATCCTCCATGGCACTGTTTTCCTGGCTGTCATATGTTAGGCCAATTCAAAAAAATAATGTAAAGTGGGAGGTGATGTATTCTGTGAATATGTTTTATTACCATTGTTTAATAAAGAAGCTGTTTTGGTCAGTGGCTTTACAGAACAGAGCTAGGTGGGAAAACTAAACTGAATGCTGGGAGAAACAAGTGGAGCTAAAGGAGAAGCCATGTAGCCCCTCCAGAGACAAACGCCAAACAAATTACCCGGTGAGCCACAGTCATGGATACACAGGTTAATAGAGATAGGTTGATTTAAGATATGAGTTAGCCAGGAATACACTTAAGCTATTGGCCAAATGTTATCACAAATAGTATAGTTTCTCTTCGTTTGTTGCAGGACCGGGCAGGAGAGAAGCTTCCCCCAACAAGTATGGTTTACACATTATGGAACACTCTTTCTCTCTTCAACATTACTTATTACAGCTATAAACTATTTGTAACCTAATTGCCATGTTTCCTGATTGATTAAAAGAGGCTACTCTTTACACTGCTTTAAAACTCTTTGTTTTGGGGAAATTATTCAGGATAACCCATGTGGTTTTCAAGAGGTAACACTGGGAAGATATATAAGACCTATTGGGTTTGCATTTCTCTCTAAGATTTTTCAATTTCGTGATATATCTGATTGTGTGCCTTCAAAAAACACGGGAATCCAGATTTAATTCAGGGTTGACTCGAAGTGTTAATCTTAAATCTTCCACAGAAATCCCAGCATTTGTCAGTATAGACATAGAAAATACCTTTCTTTCGTTCGTTATGTCTGTCTCTGTCTCTCTTTTTCTCTCTTCCTCCTTCCCTCCCTCCTTCTCTCCCTCCTTCCCTCTCTTCTTCCTTCCTTCCTTCCTTTCTTTCCTTAGTTCCTTCTTTCTTTGTCTTTTTTTTTTTGGGGGGGGGGATGGCTCATGAAAGATTTTTCTCTGTAGCTAGGAAGCCTGTCCTGGAACAAACTCTTGTAGACGAGGCTGGCCTCAAACTTACAGAGAACCACCTGCCTCTGCCTCCCGAGTGCTGGGATTAAAGGAATTCCACCTGGTGAGAAGACCATTTCTAACACTTTCCGTCTGGGGTCTGGAGCTCAGGATCCATCCAGCTGCACGATTACATTTTAGCTTATTAAACAAGAAATATTAAGCTTGATGCCAAGACATTCTGTTGCTAACCTATGTGCTTCTCCCGTCTTTCCTAAACAGATAATTTTTCTGTTTGCCTTGCTCTGTGTGTTCTTCTTCACTTTTAACATACTTGTTAATGCTTCCTGGCTACCATGTCTGGATGTTTTCCTAACCTTTAATTCTTTACTTGGCAGAGAAAGTGAAGATAAAGAAGAGACTATAGAGTAGCTATTTCCATAGTTCCCACCAAATTTTATACTTAGGAAATTTTGTTATAAATACAAGATTCCATAAAACTTTTTGAAATTTTCATATATAGGAACTAATGAAGAGAGTAAATTTCATATTTCAATGAATTTGTTGTGATGTTTGCTTTCTGAAATGATTTAGTTGGTGAGAAATTGTTACATGAAAACACTTGTTTTAATAGTAAATGATTGTGAGTCATCGCGTGCACTGGAAACTGCACCCTGATCCTCTCCAGGTAAAGTGCTTACACTCTATCCAAATCCATAATGTGATTTCACATAAACCATTTGAAACATGTGCCATACATATTTGAAATAGGGCAGTCTTTATTTAGCATCAAACTCCTGTTTTTTGGGGGGGTTACTTTTTGCATTAGACAGTCACAATACAATAAAGAGACTGCCTGAAAAATAAAATACCAGAAACATGATAGTATTCATGTCTTTAAAATCAGTCATTAGAAAAGTTTATGTCCAGGATTATACATTTTATTATAAATGTTCATTAATATTGAACACAGTTAGAGTGCAGGTATTTTCTGAATAAAACCATGGGTTTGCATTAGTGCCTGTAAAGTGAAGTTTTGTTTTGGTTTGGTTTGGGTTTTTTCCACCAGAGATAGAGACTAGAAAATTTCAGGCTGGGAATGAGGGAATATTTTTGCTAGTATTAAATCAGTAGTCCTTCATCAAGCAAAACCACAATCCATCATGGAATAGGAAAGCAATGACAAAGGCATACTTAAAATTCATTGCAGGAAATTTTTCATGAAACTCATTTCAATGAATTCAAAAGGGCTAAGGCATGGCCTCTAGTGAATATTCTGGTTTTACAAGTTTTCTTTGGACCAGAATATTGACAAATTACACAGAAAGTAGAGAACCATTGGTAATTTTAGTAAATCCTCCAACGCCAATCTAATTGAGTGCAATGTCCCTATAGTGTTCTTGATAGTTTAAAAAAAATGGTAAAAAATTATTGAAATTGGATGGTGTGTAGGAGGAGGTGGTGGGTTAGACAATAGTGGATGATCAGAAAGTACCTGAGATTATTTTCATGTAATTTACAGGATGATTCCTTTTAGTCTTTCCTTATATTTTAAAGTATGCTATCAGTCACTGACATTACATAAGACCTCCTTTGCATTTATTTAAAAAGTGCTTTTCAGATATTTAATGGACCCAAATCTTAATTGAAGCTCCCATCTTTTATAATTACTTAAATCCTCTGCATTTTCTTTAAGTAATCCTTCTTTAGTGCAGAGTCCTAATTTTAGAAAGACTATGTACTCTGAGAGTTTCAAGCAATAAAGAGTTTTAAACCTGCTAGATGTCTAAATGAGAACTTCTGGAAATACCAAGAATTGTTGCTTAAAAAGTCTCAAGGCATCATGTATTCCATGCAGAGTGTCTTGTATGACAGTTATAAAAGTTATACCAGTTTTATAGGTCTAGTGGGTACTCTGTATTGTGCCTTCTGGACTGCTTGCATCTCCACTGAGAGATCATGCACTTTGATTATGATTTGATAAATTCCCTTTTAATATATTTTGAATATCTCCACTGAGTGTCTTGTTAATCTTATTAGTTAAAACTTTAATATAAAAGACTTCAAAAACAAACATATCATGCACTTTAATTGAACACATATATTGTCTACAACCACACTTCAGGGTATGCCGATTGCTCAAAAGTAGTTGGCCAAAACAAAACAAACAAACTCCCTGTTTTATTTTGTTTTTTTTCTGCATGTTTTTCTTTTTTCTTTTTTGCATTTTGCTTTGTGTTTGTGTGTCTGTGAAACTTTTGTTCTCTTTCGATTTTTTTGTCAAATTAATCTCTTGTGTGCTTTTTCTGATTTCCAATTTTTTGTGATTTTGTGTTTTTGTAAAAGGAAAGATTATAGAGCTGAATTTAGGAAGGAGATGTGATAGTTCTGGAAGGACTTGTGGAAGTTTGAAGCTATAAACAAAATATTCTAAAAAATATTTTTAAGTAAAAAATTATATTTAAAATTATACTTCTCCATGAAGTTTCATTTGCTTAGAGTGCCATGCTAGATTTCACAGTTTCTCTAACAAATACATATTTAGCCAACTATTTCTCTTTTTGACAGATTATACTGTACCCAATTGTATATATCTTCAAATACACAGAGACAGAAAGATACACACAGACAAACCTAGTATACATAAATACTGTGTTTTTTAAAATTACTTTTCTCCAATGAAGTGTCACTGAATATATCAATTGCAATCCAGAACAGGCCCTACGCCTAGTAATAATTAGGTAATATAATACAAACTCTTTGATTTGTTTTTATTTGGGGGGGGTACTTTCATTTCAGATTATTTTAGCTCCCTTTCCCTCACTTATTGGTCATTTGCTTTTTTATTTTAATTTTCTGTATTATCTTTTGGTAATTTTTTTATTTGTGTGTGTGTGTGTTTCATTCATGAAAAAAGAACATAAAATTTGTAGAGAGGAATATCTGGGAAGAGTTACAGGAGGGGAATAACAGGATCAAATATATTATCCTGCAACACATGTAGGATTGATTGAGAAAATAAAATCATGAATGCATATAAGATTTTTTTTTTAATCTCAAACTATTCAATAAATGTCTTCCCTTTGTCTTTCATGTCTAGGAGGAAAACAGAACTGAAAAAAATGGGGACATGTATAATTACAATGTTTCATGTCATGTACTTTCTTAAGAGACCACCATCTTCCTAGGATTCTCTAGCCAGTCAACAGGTGTATTTCCTGCAGGAAGGCTGCTCCAACATCCCCATCCCATCCATTGGACTCTGAAGGCTGCAAGTTCCACTCTACCCCTAAGGCTTTCTAACTCTCCCCTCTGCAACCTCAGTGGAACTCTGAAACACAGTCTGCTAATACACAGAGAGGACCAAGAGGTAAGTGACCAGTAACCCAGCAGGCCTTTCATCTCCAGGCAAAACCCCAGTCCCCTCCCCGACTTGTTTCAGCTTCTCTAGTCAGCCAGCAGCTGAGTTTCCTGCTGGTAGGCTGTTCCAACACTCCCATCCCATTCATTAGACCTTGAAAGCTACAAGTCCCACTATGTTCCTAAACCCTCCTACTCACCCCGTGCAACATCAGCAGAACTCTGAAATACAGCTTGCTACTACACAGAGAAGACCAAAAGATGAGTGACACCCACTTGGTGGATCACCCCACTCTATAGGCCCTCCATACCGGGCAAAACCCCGGGCCCCTCCCCCACCTTCATTGGCTTCTCTAGCCAGCCAGCAGGCAAGTTTCCTGCATGAAGGTTGCTGCAATATCTCCATCCTGTCTATCGGAGACAGCAAGCTATGAGTTCCACTCTGCCCCCAAAGCTTACAACCCCCCACCCGCAACCTCCACTGAAATACACAAGCTGTAACTACACAGAGAGGTCAAAGAGAGCAGACAATGAGAGGACCTCTGAAGCACGAGCTATGACTGCACAAAATAGACCAAGAGAGCAAATCAAGAGAGCAGGCCAAAAGAGAGGGCCAAGAGACACCTCGGTATCTTTCTGAGACACAGACAGTGACAGTACAAAACAAATCAAGAACAGTTTCCAAAGACACATACAGACACTGCAAGAATTGGACCAAGAGGCAAAGACATTGCCAGCACCAATTGAAGGAAGAGATGGGTAGGCACCAATGCAAGAATTCATCCAACAATCTAAGAAGCACCAATGTAACACCAGAATCCAGTGGTCATAAAACAGGAAGACTTGACCATCTCAGAAGCAGCAGAAGTAAAACATTTTAAACATAAGTTTATGAAGATGACAGAGACTTTTAAAGAGGATATTAAAAATTTGCTTAAAGAACTAGAGAGAAAGATAAACCAAAAATGTAAAAAAATAATAAATCCCTCAAAGGAACCCAAGTAAACAAAGAAAAAGTAATCAAACAGATGAAGAAAACACTTGAAGACTGAAATAAAGGCAACAAAGAAAACACAAACTGAGATAATAGTATATATGGAAAATCGGGGTAAATGAGCAGGAACTGCAGAGCATAACCAACAAAATTCAAGAGGTGGAAGGGAGAATCTCAGGTGTTGAAGATCTTATAGAGGAAATAGATTCTTTGGTCAAAGAAAACATTAAATCCAGCAAATTCTTAACACAAAACATATAGGAAATCTGGGACACCATGAAAAAAAACCAAACCTAAGAATAATAGGAATAGAAGAAGATGAACTCCATCTCAATGGCACAGAAAATATATTCAACAAAAGTATAGAAGAAAACTTTCCCAACCTAAAAAAGAATATCCCTAAGAAGGTACAAGAAGCTTATAGAAAACCAAATAAAACCAAATAAAACCAACTAGATTTAAAAAATCCCCTTGCCATATAATCAAAATGAAAAACATATAGAATAAAGAGAATATTAAGAGCTGCATAGGAAAAAGGACAAGTAACATATAAAGGCAAACCTTTATCAGAATTACTCCTGATTTCTCAGTGGAAACCATAAAAGACAAAAGGTCCTGGGGATATGTGCTGCAGACACTAAGAGATCATGGATGCAAACCCAGATTATCATATCTAGCAAAGGCTTTAATCACCATTGATGGAGAAAATAAGATATTCCATGACAAAACTTGATTTAAACAATCCCTATCCACAAATACAGCCCTACAGAAAGTGCTAGTAAGAAAACTCCAATCCGAAGAACCTAACTGCACTTCCAAAAACCAGGCAACAGATAACCTCACATCAGGTAAACTCAAAGAAGTGAAACACACATATACAACCACCAAAAAATAACAGGAATTAACAATCACTGGTCACTAATATCTCTTAATATCAACAGACCCAATTCACCTATAAAAACACAGGCTAAAAGAATGGATATGAAAGCAAGATCCAGCCTTCTGCTGAGTACAAGAAATACACCTGGTGGTGGCACACACTTTTAATCCCAGCTTGGTCTACAAGAGCTAGTTCCAGGACAGGCACCAAAGCCAAAGAGAAACCCTGTCTCGAAAAAAAAAACAAAAACAAACGAACAAAAAACAAAAAAGAAATATACCTCAATCCCAAAGACAGACAATACCACAAGGTAAAGAATTGGGAAAATATTTTTCAATCAGTGGACCTAAGAAACAAGTGGGTATAGCTATCCTAATATCTAACAAAATAGACTTCAAACTAAAACCAATCAGAAGAGATGGAGAAGAACTCTTCATACTCATAAAAAGAACAAATCATCAAGATGAAGTCTCAATCTTGAACATTTATGGCCAAAGTACAAGAGCACCCACATACATAAAAGAAACATTACTAAAGCTTAAAAAACTCACACCAAATCCCACACACTAATAGTAGGAGATTTCAACACCCCACTCTCCCCAGTGGACTGATCAACAAGACAGAAACTTAACAGAGAAATAAGAGAACAGATGCCATGACTCAAAAGGGGGAGGGGGGGTAAAGAAAAATAAAGAACTCAATAAAATCAATTAAAAAGATTTAAACATTAAATTATCAAAAAAATAAAATAAATATAAAAAGCACTGCTAAGAGGAAAGCTCATACCACTAAGTGCCTACATGAAGAAAGTGAAGAACACTCACAATAAAGCATATAACTTTGATTAGAGTCAGAGTCCTAATAGAGATTCAGAACTGAGAATCTCTCAAAGGTATTAGGACTTCTTTGGGTAAAAGTTTAACAGTTTAGTTTAGGTAACCTAATGCAGTGCCATAGCTAGAACACATTGTGTTGCTCTGGTAAAACATTTTTTTCCCACACAAAATTTTGAGATTTAAAACCACTTAATAAACATAACCAATTAATTTGTGCATTGAGCTTCTCTCAAAGTGCAACATCATTATCTTCATATGATAACAATTTGACCAAATTTAGAAAATTATTTAACATGAAACATTGTATGTCAAAATTTATTAAAAGACTTTGGATGTTGTGAATTTTTATTTTCCTAGTTAAGTATTTCTTGTATCAAATATAGGTTGTTATAAATTTGATAGTATTAGTATTGTTATGTTCCTGTGAACATTTACACACTCTTCTCTAGTTATAATACTTAATACATATTATATATTACCTTGTTTGCTGTTTCATATCATATCTGGACCTAATTAATAATATACATATATGCAACACATATAAGATATATACAATATATGATACATACATGTATACACACACATACACATACAACCTGGCTATAAATAGTCACATACTTAAAATTTATGTGTTCAGTCAGAGACATTTTCATCACCAATTTAGATAAGTGTGTCCTATATAGTGAGACATTATCTCAAAGCTAATACCCTTAAGCAAATGAGAGAAAAGGGGGAGAGAAAAAAACAGAAAAATAACCTACAGATCTACAAACAGACAGACAGACTGAAGCAAAGACAGAGAGACTGGACTATATAATGAGAGTCAGAGAAAAAGTCACAACAAAAAGGTAGATATAAGAAGAAAAATCAGAAAGTAGATAATATCAACCCTATCTTTCAAATGGAGGGAGCAATTAATAAAAAGTAGGCTAGGTTTACTACATTTCCTGTTTTAAGAATGCAAACTAATTTTTATAAATTTTCTTTAAGTTCATTGAAATCATGACTGAAGTTTTCTTCAGTCAAGACTTTTTGAAATTATGATAGGTGCATATTTACTGTGTATTTTTAAACCTGAAGAGCAAATTTGCCAGAATTTATATTTGATTTGTAACATATTATTTCTACACAAAAATGAAAGACTAAGTGACAGAAGAAAGTTACTGATGCTATTTTAATCCTGTTAGCTCCAGACCTTGCGTGGTGAAGGACTATTGATTTACTTCTAAGTAACATACAGAAATTTATCCTGTTAGAAAATTCTTTCATGTATTTATTTGAGAGTTACAGGTCATACAAACTTTAACTTAATATGAAAAATCAGAGACAGATATTAACATGAGAAGGTAAGCTACTAAGGTCCACAAATAGACACCAAATGAATCATGGAGGGATTAATTGCCTCTTTAGTTGTAAGGATGTGCAAAGTAACAAGTAAAAGAAACACTTTTGACTCTAGGTAGGAACTAGCATAACTAAAATATTGAACTTACTTGTGTGTTTGATCAAAATTTTTCACTCTCTCAAAAAAAATGTATGAAAAAGGCAAAATGTAATTGCTAACTTTTTTCTTGCCAAACTTGTACAGATTTCTTGGGTACATGAAGAGAGTCCTTTAATAATTACTGACTTTTGTAGGAATATTTTCATGTCAGTTCCTTAAAATCTTTATGAATGAAGGAATTATTATCTAACTTTAGGGAATATTTAAATCATAGAGCAAAAATAATTACTTGATTTCATCTTTTTTAAGACTTATGAGAGTGTTCTTTTTGTAGTATGTTATATATTTTATAAGATTTATGACAGTATCATGTTTTGTAATATATTATATGTTTTGGTTATAGTCACAAATTCACAATTCTCAAGGCAAAACAATTTTCCTATCCACTCATCTTAGTGTCTCCTTTTATTTTAAACCCTGTAAACGCAATAAATACTACAAAAAATATTCTTGATTATATACTCTTCCACTGAAGTGTCATCAACATCTCAGGAACTATATTTTTAGAGGAAATTGACTATTGTTCTCCAGGTAGCTAACAAATGCCAATTGCTTCATAACTAGGGGTGGGATGGTGTGTCCAGCTCCCATTTACATGCTGAAATTTGTCTGGCTTGAGTGAACAGAGACCTTGTGAATGCTATATTAATGTATGAGTTTTAAGTTCAGCTTCCCTGCAAAGTCCATAAGACTATCTTTCTGTTTATTTATCCACCATATGAGAAGAACCTCATCTTCAACAATTATACCTGAACTTGGGCAGGCTGTATTTAAGTTTTAATGCTGAGCATTCTGTAGTCGCTTTTGAATCTTTGCCAGTTCTGAATCTGAATGTTAATCAAAATCTACAGCAAGCAAATCTTCTTGAATGACAATTGAGAGACATATTGATCTACAGGTATTAAAATAAGTCAGTAGAAGTTAGTTAAACACTGTGCAAATTAAGCAGCATAATAGTAATAGGTTCTCCCCTAGATTCTTTGACTTGTTCTAGCCAGGCTTTGCGTTCCTGATAATTATACCATCTTGTGGAGAGTGATTTAAATTTAGTCATAAAGTGGTTGTTGTTACAGTGCTATTCATGCCACTATTGCACCAGGGAACATGTTTTTACCAGGACAACAATTATAGCTCTCAGAGTTCATGCCTGGATAAAATCGAGGATTGTTTTTCTCCTCAGCTAGCATGCATAGCACCTGGGAAGCTAGCTGGTAAGGATGAAGCTCTCATATTCATACCAGTTTTACCATCACGTTCTGTGACTCAATTTTAGGTATCTGCAACAATAGAGTCTTACCATAATGTTCTGGGAAAGAACCCACAATCAATGTTATATGTGGCACTATAAAAGAACTCACTGTCCAACAACTCCAAAAGAGATAACCCCTTTTTAGCACTTCTCTGTTTATTTGTTAGCTTCTGATGGTTAGTAGGTCCATTTTTGCCCTTTTCAGGGGAGCACATATTGGAACGCTTTTGAAGCAGTAAGTTTCCATGTCTTTTTATAAATGCTTTATTTTTTTAATTTTTGTTTTATTTTCTTTTAAGGCTGGGCCATATTTATTCACAGCAAAGAGACAATTTTGTCAGCCACATTTGCAGATGGCCAATTTCATGGGCTGTGGCCCCTTTGGGGACAGAGACAGATACTTTACCATATAGTCCCTTCTTTCAGGAACTTCTGCAGGAAACTATTACTCCTTGCTCTCAGAGGAAACAATGATGCAGGCAGAGGCATTAGAGCTGGGTTTTGTCTGTTGATTTGTTTTGCCAAGAAAGGTCTCTGTTGGAGAGGGTGATGTGTTGTTGCCTTCTGGACAAGTAGCAGGGGAAATTCTTGATTGGCTGCAGTAATTAAAGTCTGGTATTCCTGAAAAGACTTGGAATGTAATTATTATTGGGCTATGAACAGATGATTTGGTTCCAGTGTGAAAGTGACAGATTTTATGGAAGGAATGCACCTGCAAGGAGAGACAGAGTAGGCCTGTCACAGACAGTGGACATAGAGTTGTTTCAGACTGGCAGGGATTGGTCCCCTTGCTGGGGATTTTGCACCAAAGTAAGCTAGTAGAAGTAGCAGGGAGGTGAACAGAAGAAATTGGGGACTGTTGTAAAGAATTGCATCTGAGCTGAGGTGAAAGGTCTGGTGGTTCCTTTTAACCACATTTTCTCCGTGGCATCTACAAAATATTTTTATTGTGTTTGTTTGTTTGTTTGTATGTATGTTTGTTTGTTTTATTTCCTTTTTCAGACTTATCAAGAACATCAAACTGCTAGAGGGTGAAAGCAATTGGGAGAGACTCCTTGGAATACTTATTAAGGTAATTTCAGTAATTAAAACATTGAAAAAAGATTGGTTAAAAACATAGGTGTGAGGGTAATAAAGAGAAAGAATGATCAAGGGGAGGAAACACAGTGGAAAGGAACGGAACTTTTTGTGTGGTCACTCTGTCTTTAGGCCCATTTCAAATCAGTTAGGATTTGTTGGTGTAGGAGTAGTATTGTTGACGTTGAGCTTGAATCTCAGGCTTAGCAGCGTCAAGCCTAGTCATTTTTACCTTTGGAGTTCTTCAGGTGTCAAGGAGGTGAGCTGGTATTGAAGAATGTTAAGGGGATGAGACAAAGATGTTAATGTATGCGAAGGAGGCTTCGGGCTGACTGCCTTAGCTCTGCATCCCCAAAACAATGTCCAAAATATAAGTGATGAGTCGGAAGGTCGATGATCCATTAGTACCTTTGTAAAGGTTACGCAAGCAGTTTCGAGGGGTTGGGCGGCACCAATCTCGGTGACCACTTCTAGGCTGGCAGAAGATTGACGAGGGGAGCAGCAGTTAGAGTACCTCATAAGAGGGTCCATCCCAGCAACCAATATAAAATGCCATAGTTGGCAATGATCCAGACCATAAGGCATGAGGTAAGAGCTATAGAACTTTTTGAAGACCATGAAAAGATAAAGCTAGATGTAGAAGTTAGTCTTTTACATAGACGAAAATGAGTTAAATGCAATTGTACAGCTGGATAAAATGGCTGATTAGCTGCGTCTTTACGTCAGACTCATGCGTAAGGAACAACTTCCTGGAAGCTTTCAGAAGAAGTCAGTTAAGTCAGGATCTAAGGAATCAAAACAGAAAGTCTCCAAGTAGTATTCCTTGTGTCAAAGTATGGTGAACTTCGTATGCTTGTTTTAAAATATTAAAAATAGCAGTTTTTATTTAAAGAGCAAATACAGAGTATTTCAAGTAGAACAACATTTAAGCATGGAAGCAATATGGTAAGGTGAAGTTTTTAAATATTAGGACTCTTACCTTAAATAGCCATATCTAGTATTAGAAAACACCTAATACATATTCTTGTTAATGTCAAATTGTCATATTTATATTTCAATATTATATAGTATCAGGTTACATGAAGACATGTTTTTTTGAAAATGCCTTTAATAATACTTATTTCTCCCCAACTCCCCTTTTGAACTTACCCAATGATCCCTGACCCATGAGCTAAACATAGAGCTATTATGTGATCAATCCATACTCCTCATCAGTATATTCAAAACTGCACATGTGACTCAGTTGATGACTGCTCGCTGGTGTCCAGTGCTTGCCTAGGCCCATTAGCTAGGAAATAGAAACAGCCTAAATGTCTGTAAATTGGTGAATGGGCAATAAAAATGTGGCCTATTCACATAATTTAGTATTATTCAGCTATATAAAATGAAGCTTGTAAGTAATCAAATAGACCTAGAAATAGTCCTTCTGACTAAAATAACTCAGACACAGAAAGACAGACATCACTTTCTTTCTCTTTTACTTTGTGTTTGGCTCTAATTTCTATGTGTCAGTTGAAGTGAGATAGTCGAGCTTTTAAATAAGATTATATTCATCACTTATAACCTCTTCTCATAAGATAGTTTCCTTACTGAAAAGCAGCAGCAATGCTCCTTTTAGAGGTAGAAATTACAAAAACCTTTTTACTTTCTGTGTAAAAAATAAAATAATAATAATAATAATAATGATTTAAAATATACAAAAGAACCATGGTGGATAGGCAATAGTATACTGTTTAACATGTACCTTTATTAACCTTTTGGCAACGTAGTTTATTTCCTACATATCCAGTGTTAAATTGCTTGTTAATTTGAGCCTTTATACATCACAAATTATCAGCTTTTCTTTCTTGACTAACTTATAAAATCTTAATGATGAATAAACATCCATGGAGTGACCCACAATTTTTCCTATTGCCTGACTGACCTATAAAGTTTTCGCTTGAAATTTCAATATCAACCCACTAAAGTTAATTCTGCACCATATTTTTAATGACATTTTCAAGGCAATAGAGTGACTGTTTCTTCATAATGAGCCATGGCATTCTTGGTCTATCCTCTAATTTGTTTTAAAGGACACCTGAATACATTCCTCTACTTCTTGTTTTCAAAATGAAAATGCATGGTTTTATACATACTGTCTGATTTTTATATTATCAAAATACCTCTGGCTTCTCGTTTGATTTAATAATTCTTGCTTAGCTACAATATGAATCAAATCCAAAGAGTCTTTGAATAAATTACTCTTTGTCCTTTTCCTTTGACCGACATCTCTGCAATGTCTCATGTACTGATATAATTCTCTTCACTGTTACACAGATGACATTTCTGATTTCCAAGAGATCAACGTGTCACAAGAGATTTGATGGTGAATGAAAAGTAACTATCTTCGGAAGCACCTAAAACAATTTCTCAACTATATGCTGCCATACCGTTCTCTTTTTAACATCGAGTTCTATAGAATATCACCTAATTATGTATACTAACTTATTTTCAACTATCATCCATTTTCTCAAAGGCCAGACTAACAGAAATTTAAAGGTTTTATATTATAAAAATCTGGAAATATTAAACACATGAATATAATTTGTATAAATGATAAAAAAGGCATATGGAATCCTACATTTAAGTTTGATTTGCTTGCTGGATGGATTGTGATCTTAAATATGTATGATGGCATTTTGTTCATACACCTATTGTAAACAATGACTTCGGATAATATAAATTTCCTTTTTAAATGTTAATGAATGACTATTTAAATAAAATTTAAAATGATGTGTCATAGCAACACCTCTTTATTTGTGCACAAGACTCTTCATATAAAATTATTTAGAAAATACTAGCTAATGTGAGAAGGCAGAAATTTTGTTAGAAGTGGTTCATTTTGTTTTTGTTTCCTTCATGCTTATAATCCCATGGTTTTAAAAGTAGAAGTGATCAATTACTATCAGTCCGTGACAGCTTTTTGATATGTCCCCGTGTACATGAGAAACTGAGTTGAGATCACCTGAACTCATTTCTCTTGGGATTTTAAACAACTATAAAAAATGGTTTTGTTTTGGACTTCATGGGGCGCAGAAATGAAAACGCCATTATGTCAAGGACAACACATCAATCTAATTTGTTACCTAGGTCCACCGTCTCATCTTTTTACACTTCAAGCTGTTTCTCAACATGCAAGATGACATCAGTCTCTCACTGCATAATTCACTAACATTCACCAAGTGGTGAACTCATATTCATGAGCAGTCTTTAAATATATCAGAATTTGGGTTTTAATTATTAATTATTGTATATACATGTGTGTATTGTCTGTTTGCATATGTATATTGACCAAGGATTGAATTAGTGGGTGCTGTAAAGCGAGAGTCCAGCACTAATGAGAAGTTCAGGGAAGGCACAAGCATAGATGTGAACAAAAATGTGTATGCACTATGATCACTTTGTTCCAATTTAAAACACAAAATATTTCTCCTGGATATTAGTTTTATTCAGAAGAGAAGAAAAGATATTTTTCTTCTTATTTTTATATTTTTATGATAAGACATAAATATGATATGATTAATTTCACACATACAAGTCTAAAGCACATTATTATACTAGAATTTCTCTCTGTGATTAGATGTCTATTTTCTCAGCAAGAATTATGGTTACTGGGAATATTTATTGTTTTCAATATTTTGTGCAATATTATATGATGTGTGAATGTTTTTGCATGTACATGTGTATACAGTGTAAAGTTATGATTATGATCTTCATATAAAGACTAATCAGTCTAAAAAAACAGAAACTTTGATCTCTAATGTTTCTCTAGCTTCGCCCATTGAAATTACTGAGCTAGCCATTAAAACCAAAATGATACAGTATCTTCAGAAACACCGAAGTATACACAGGCAAATACAAAGACAATCCACAATCTCATTCATTTACCTTTTAATTAGTATCCTTTTCTTGAATCCTTTTATCTAGGTCCTCACACTCACTACACAAGCATTTCCATATCGTATTCTACTAATAGACATAATTTCAATCCATTCTTTAGCACATTCTGAACTTGAACTAAGACTACTTTCTCAGATTTTTATGCTTTCCTAAAAAGACCAGGGACTGATTCACAGTATCTCAATATCTTTATAGGAATAATTGAGTGGAAGTTATTTTGCATGACTTTAATTTCCCTGGGACTAAAGAGAAACAAAAATCACCTTCCCCAGCACATCTCAAAATTTAGTTATCTCACACCTATGTGAGAAGTGAGGGTCTGTGGATTCAGAGCTCACTCTTTTCCTTTATATTTGCTCCTGCCATACTATTGCTAGTTGGAACTAAAGAGAACTCAAAAGAGAGAGAGCACAGCACTCAGATTGGTGCCCAGTGTTATGCAACCTAAGCTGTACACAATCTGTCCAGCCTCAGATCAGAAAGACAGACAAAGAAATTTATGTGTTACTCCAGAAATGATAGTAAGCATCACATGGGTACTGTTTTTAAACTTGCTTCAAATTTACTTTGGTTAGATCAAGTCAAAAAACATTACTGGAATAGGGACTCAGAATCTATGTTTTACAAACAGCACTAAAGTGAGTTTTGGCATTTTTAACCACTGGAAATTTGAATGCTTCCTTGAATATAAATTACGTATTTACATATCTTTGTAAATATTTAAATATGTCCATATATAAATAAGTCAGGTTTACATAACTTTCTATAAGAGACCAGTTGTAAGGGATACAGCTACAAAAGCTTTTCACATCTAAGGGTCAGAGAACATTGCAGAAGAGGAGCAAAATGATTATAAAAGATAGAGAATAAGGGAATTTGTGTGATACGGGGTTTCCTAGTAATGACAGAAGCTGCACCCACAAGCTCTCACCAGTGTGACTGCCTGAACATGAACTTTTCATATGCAAAAGCAATAAACATGTCAAAGCTCAATTTTCTTTTTAATGACTTATTTACTTTTATTTTATGTGCATTGGTGTTTTACTGGCATGCATGTCTGTGTGAGGGGGGTCAGGTTCCCTGGAACAGGTGTTCCAGGAGTGTGAGCTGCCATGTGTATACGCGGAACGAAACTCGGGTCCTCTGGAAGAGCAGCCAGTGCTTTTAATTGATGAGCCAATATCCTAAGGAGTAGTTGAGGGAGTGCCAGAGCTGTCCTTCCTTGATGACTACCTTAATTGTCATCATAGAAGCTTCATCCAGGAACTGGTGGAAGGAGATGCAGAGATCCACAGCTAAAAGTAACTGGGCTGAGCTCCAAAAGTCCAGTCAAAGAGAGGGGGAGTGATTATATGAGCCAAGGGGTTAAGACCATGAGGGTGAAACCGACAGAGACTGACTTCAGGTAGTGGGAGCTCACTTGCTCCGAAATGACAGATGGAGAAACTGCATAGGACCAAACCATGCCCTCTGAATGGGGGTGCTAGTTGTGTGGCTGGGTCATCCTATGGGGCCACAGGATTTATCCCTAGTGCATGAACTAGTGTTTTGGAGCCCATTCTCTTTGGAGGGCTCTCTCTTGCTCAGTCTAGATATAGTGGGGAGGGCGTTGGTCCTGTCTCAAAATAATATGCCAGGCTTTATTGACTCCCTATGGGAAGCCTTACCCTTTCTGAGGAGTGTACGGGTCGTGAAGTGGGTGGAAAGTGGGAGGAGCAGAAGGACAGAGGGAGAGAGCACTGAGACTGGCATGTAAAATGAGAAAAATTGCTTTAAAAAATAAATGAAAACGAGAGAACAAAAAGAAACATGTCAAAGTTAAAGACCATGAGACCTTGTGAAAGGTGTGTTAAACCAGTGAGCTCATTAAGCACGGAAAGAATTACTACACCCTACCTAGAAAAAAATTCTCATACTTTCGGCAATTCTTTGAATAGTACAGATTAATTTAAATATTATGATGTATATAAAGATAAAGTTTAGTAGAATTGTTTACTTACTACCCAGTCTGAATTTTTTCTAGTAAAATAATTGAGCTTAAACTTTAATAAAACACTAATATAATTATCCTAATAATTATCCTAATATAATTATCAAAAACAATTTTTGTGACCTTATTGAAATTTATGGAAAAAACTCATTGTGTCAGTGATTTAATTTTAATTATTAAGAGAACCAAGGTGATGTCAACAATGTTACAAAGAGCATTTCTACAAATTAAGTAATTTGAGAAAAAAATAAGGTTAAGATCCAAAACTTGCATTACTGGGAAACTCCTCAATGTCCAACAAGGACATGAACCACAATCTTTGTTGTTATTAGTCTCAATACATGAAAAATACTTCCATCTCCAGTGACCAGTAATTACAAGTTAACCTCTGTCACTACAGAGTTATAAAACAGACAATAACACATCAATTTCCACACTGTACTGTCAGAAAACCCAGTATCACCTCTTGCCTTTTTCTCCGTTTAGAATAATTTTTCTAACACTAATAGTCACCTCTACCATAAATCTTAAGTCAAGAGTTCTTACAAAAATACTTAGCAGCAAAGGCACTTCATCATTATGGAAACGCAAAGTTAAAACTCCACTGTGTGTGATATATTTAGAGATACGATACATCGAGAAAATTATATTCAACCTTAATACCATGAAAAATGCTAGGGAAGACGACAGAAGGGAAAGGAGGATGCAAGGGCAGTTATTGTGGAAATGAATTGACATTCCTGTGACTGCTTAGAAGACCTCGAAGGACATCAAGGTAGAGGTGGGGACAGCACTGAAACATACAGAGCAAGGTTTAAAAGACAAAATTGCTCTGAAGAGCTTGCTAATACAGATAATAGATTCCGTGAATCCCGTGAATCGAACCACAATATCTAATGCATTAGACATGAGCATTTTTTCTTTTTTTTAAAATTTTTTTTAATTCTTTATTTTTTTAATAAAAAATTTCCATCTCCTCCCCTCCTCCTCCCCCTTCCCTCCCCTCCCTTCCACCCATACTCCCACTCCCTCCCTCTCAAAGCCAAAGAGCCATCAGGGTTCCCTTCACTATGTTAAGTCCAAGGTCCTCCCAGCTCCCACTAAGTCCAGGAAGGTGAGCAACCAAACTGACAAGGCTCACAGTGAGCCCGTCCAGGCTGTAGAGTTCATGCTCATCGCCGTTGTCCTTGGTTTCTCAGTCCTCCTCCACCGTCAGCCACATTCAGAGAGTCCGGTTTGGTCCCCTGTTCCATCAGTCCCATTCCAACTGCACATAGGAGCACTGGACTGAGCTCCCAAGATCCTGATGAGGAGCAAAAGGAGGAAGATCATGAGCAAGGAAGTCAGGACCGTGAGGAGTGCGTTTACCCATTGAGATGGTGAGACATGAGCATTTTTGTTGAAAAGCATAAGCAAACATAATCAGTGATATAACTGAAAGAATTACTGAAAAAAGCATGATTTGAAGCAATGACTTGCAGGAAAATAAAATTTAATAGAAGGGATTTTTTTATAAAGAAGACAATGGCATAAAAAAATTATTGAATATATATATATATATATCAAATATATATCAGAATGCTTGCTATTGGGCTGAATGATATCTGATTAAATATAACATAGAAAAGAAAGAACTATATCAGCTTAAACTTATAATCCCTCATGAAGGGAAACCTGACAAGGAACTCTAGGTGGGAACCTGGAAAGTGGAATTAATAAGAAGGCCAGGAAGGAACATGCCTGTTATCTTGTTCTTGTATCTTGTATCTGATATTCTTGTATCTTGTATCTGATATCTTCCTTTATTTTTGTTCTTTGTTTAATATTTTTCATTATGTTTTAGATGTAAGTACTTTTTATTTTTCTGCTTTTTATATTTGAAATAATAGTTTTAAGGCAGTATTTCTCCCCCCTTTCCTTTTCTTGTTCTAAATGTTCCCCTACTAAATGGGAAAAGAACATCACCAACCCCATATCAGACAAGGGACTGAGCTACAAAATATATAATTAACTCAAGAAATTAGAGATTAAAATTCTAAATAACCCAATTAAAAATGGGGTACACAATTAAACTGAATTCTCAACAGAGGAATCTCAAATGGCCAAAAGATACTTAAGGAAATGTTCAAGATCCTTAGCTATCAGGGAAATGCAAATCAAAACAACTCTGAGATACCATCTTACACATGTCAGAACAGCTAATATCAAAAACACTAATGGTAGTTTATGCTGGAGAGGATATGGAGTAAGTGGAACACTCATCCATTGCTACTGGGAATGCAAACTTGTAAAACCACTTTGGAAATCAGTATGGCAGTTTCTCAGAAAATTGGGAATCATCTTACCTCAGGATCCAACAATACCACTCTTGGGCATATACCCAAAAGATGCTCAGTCATACTACAAAAGCATTTGTTCAACTATGTTCATAGCAGCATTATTTGTAATAGCCAGAACTGGAAATAACCTAGATGCCCCTCAACCAAAGAATGGATAAAGAAAATGTGGCACATTTACACATTAGAATACTACTCAGAGGAAAAAAGCAAAAGACATCTTAAATTTTGCATGCAAATGGATGGAATTAGAAAACACTATCCTGCATGAAGTAACCCAGATCCAAAAAGATAAATATGGTTTGTACTCACTCATAAGAGGATACTAGCTCTAAACAAATGACATTGAGCCTATATTTCATGATCCTAGAGAAGCTAAGTAATAAGGTGAACCCATAGAAAAATATATAGAGACCCACCTGGAAACTGGAAACCGACAGGATTGACTGGCAGGGTTGGGAGCATGGGGGTTGGGTGAGAGGGGAAGGTAGGAGGAGAAGAGGAGGAAAGAGGAAGAAGGTAGAGGAGAACTTGAGGGAATGGGATGGTCTGGTCAAGATGGAGGAAGGACAGAGTGCAAGGAGAGAGATACCTTGATTGAGGGAGTCATTAAAGGGTTAGTAGAAACCTGGCTCTAGAGAACCTCCTCTTCTTCACATCAATGTTACCTTTCTAGGCTTCTCACATCCTACACTGTTGCTAGTATCTGTGGACTCTCTGTAACTCTTTAATAATTTATTTATTAATTTATTGGTTTTTCGAGACAGGGTCTCTCTGTATAGGCCTGACTGTCCTGAAACTTACTATGTAGATCCAGTTGGCTTTGAATTCACAGAGATCTGCCTGCCTCTACCCTTGAGTGCTTGGAATAAAGGCATGCATCACCATCACCTGACTTCTCTAGTATTCTTAAGTAATTATTATCCCATGTTGTTGTTACCTAATCTACTGTTGTTGTCTTAGCTGTTTATCCATTTCCTTTGTCTTCAATTATGCTTTTTTGGTATCAGTGAACCTGCTGAACAAGATATTTTAAGCTTTTACCAATTGTGACCCACTATCAAACCAAAAATTTTAACATGAATTAGTACTATAACTAAAGAAAATTAGTACATGTGTTAAACATTAACTTAAAAGGCTTCAGAAAATGCATTTTAAAATAATTCTTCTGTATACATATAATTTATAATTTATTAAAAATGAAATCAAATTTGAATACTAAAGACACAATTTAGATATTGACTGTATATTTGATATTGCAAGATACAGAACATTTTTCATGTTTTTTGAGTTGATTGATAATTTCATTTTAAAATTATCTGAGCTGAGAATGCCATTTCACAACAAGAAAAAGTCATAGAGGAAACTTATGGAAGTATTTTTGAAACTGTTTGAGAAATGTTTGTAACTAGTTCTATAAATCAAATATTTAAACACAATAGAGTCCAAATATATATTAGTTAGTTATGCCAATAATGTGAATTAATATTTACATATTGATGATTGGGGATAGTAAACTTCTAAATTGTTTTCTTCTCTATACTAAACCATGACTTTCCATAGAGAAAAAAGAAAACACTTAAACATCAATAATTCATAATATACATTAATTCAGAAATCTGAACCAACATATCTCAGGCTGCATTATTGTTATTACAGGTTTGGTCAGATATAGATGGTATAGCATCATGTTTCGAGCCCAAGACTAAGTACAATTAAGCTGCACAGTGCAACATGGGTGGGCATTGCTGAAATACCTTGTAACTATAACATACTTGTTAAAACTAATTTTAGTCATTATATTCAAAACCAATCACTACTTCAAAATTTTGTGGGCCCATCTATCATAATTCCATATGGATTAAGGACCCACAAGTATAGAAGGTGGGCAATGAATCAAAGAACCAAGTCACAAGTGTACAAGAAAAGACAAGGACAGGTCTTAATGGTACTGTACAGGGTCAGCTGTAGAAAGGGTCTTGAAGAAAGCTCAATAGATCATATTAGCATTCACATTAAAAGTTAATAGCAAACATACACAAGCACACACACACACACACACACACACACACAGAGAGAGAGAGAGAGAGAGAGAGAGAGAGAGAGAGAGAGAGAGAAGGAAAACCACAGTAGGAGGGGGTCATATTGTGAAGAAAAGATATTAAGAGGAAAGAATGGTAGATGAAAAAAGGAAGTGCCGTGAAACTCACTATGTGTGTGTGTATGTGTGTGTGCAAGTGTGTGTGCGCACGTGCACGTGTGTGTAAATGAACTAAAATCATAGGATTCTCAATACCTCTTTACATTTCTGTTCAAATACGGCGAAAAATTAGTTCAATAGTTTATGCACCCAAAAAGGAATTGGCACAAGGATTCCTGTAACAATACTAGCAGGCCTCTATAAAGATGGAAGACTGGTTTACTTTAAAGAGGGCCTTGCTGAAGAGTCAACTGAGCAATTGTCCCAGATTGTGAGCATTTAAAGGGAGGCAATTTGAAGAAGAAGGGAATTGTATATCACCTATCGTACCGCACCAACCAAAGCATGAGGTGAAAATTTAATAATTACAGCCAAAAGGTATTAAAAGATAAACAGCTTGCCAAGACTGATATTTAATAACCTGCTAGGTTTCATTCATGAGCCAGAGGTATGTTTTATTAGAAAAAAGCTAGGGTACCACTGTCATGCCAAAAAAGCAAGCAGTTCACATTTACTTTTTAAAAATATATCCAACAGTGGGAGTAGGTTGATTTTATTTGAGGCTCTTTTTTAACCAGACAAAAGTGAAATCAATTAAATGCACCCCAAGCGATATTCTGCAGGGTATGATAATTATATAAAGCACTCAACAGGTTCCATATAAAATTACTCAACAAATGTTAGATATTATTATTGAAGCACAGTGCGTGCTCTGAATAGATATGCAATGAATGGTACATATTCATTAAATTATGTATTTATTTATCATTTAAAAATATTATAAGATTTAACAATGCTATGTAACACCAAAACACATTTGGTGTAAAAGCTCATGCTGCTGCTAAAATATTATAATTATATTATTCAGTATTTATGAAAAAGTCTATAATATTTTATTCTAAGTATTACAATTTCTTATTTTGTAGGTTTAAGAATTTAATCATAGAGAATTAAAAATTACCAGGGCCCTATAGGAAATTAAATAAGCATTAAAATTAAATGTCTGCAATTTGCAGATTTCTTAGCTCCTTGTGGAGTTAGCATTTCATTAGGTCTATTGTGACTTTTAAAAAAAGTGAGTTGCCATGGCACCATAAGCCTCCAAATGCTTTAGCATTTTAACACCTCCCACCTTATATCCATAAATTAACCTCAGAACTGACTTTTCTGCCTTTCAATATTAAGTACTCATATAACTTGATTTTACATACTATGTAAAATAATTTTCCATACTATGATTTTACATACTATGTAAATGATTTTACATACTTTCTTTGGAAATAAAGGCCTCATGTTACAAGATAGTTATATTGACATTTTATTAATTTATTAAGTGGTATTCTTTGAGACAGGCTTTCTTTGTGAAGCCCTCGATGTACTGAACTCACTCTTTAGATCAGGTTGGCCTGGATGGAATTCAGAGAGTTCCTCCTGATTCTGCCTCCTGAGTGCTAAGATTAAAGGCCTTAGTTACCACCACCCAGCGTATATTGACATTTTAAATATACATTGATATATAGGAAGTTGATGCATGCTATATTATAGGACGGACATAAGGGGAATGTAAGGATAAATATAATTAAATTACAGTGTACAAAATTATCAAAGAATTATAAAAAAGAAAAATGTGTTATTCAACGGTATTTATAATTTCACAACTTTCAAATTTAATAATGCAAATTTATATGTCCAAAATTTGACTCAGTGTAATTTTTATGTATTTCATAAAGTGACAGAATTAGTCATTCAAATAACACATCAAATGGTAAAATTATTTTGAAAATATCAAATAATAATATTTAAATATTTTAAAAATAGTACTTTGAAGACTTTAATTTTCCATGATAAATAAACTATAACTTATCTTGTTTAAAAGGGACTCTTTGCCATTCTAAACATCTGCTATTAAATGTTAATAATTTTAACTCCTATGTTGATCATACCTATCTAAGGGCATGGGAGATCTTTCCATTTTCTGGTTTCTTCTTCAACTTTTCAAAGACTTAAAGATTTTGTTGAATAGGTCTTTCACTTCTTTGGTCAGTGTTAACCCAAGATATTTTATGTTATTTATGGCTATTGTGAAAAGTGATGTTTCTCTGGTTTCCTTCTCTTATGTTAATTTATCTCTATCTTTATTCTTTTCCTTACAGTTTATAGACCCCTGATGTGTGATTCCCTCTGTATGCTGTGAATATGTTTTATTACTATTGGTTAATAAAGAAGTTACTTTGGCCTATGGCAGGGAACAATAAAGCCAGGTTGGAAATCCAAACAGGAATATATGGAGAGATTGACAGAGTCATGTTGATGCATTATAGCTTTGAAGGAGAAAGATGCCAGAAATTTACTGTAGGCCACAGCTTTGTTGTGACACATAGACTAATAGAAATGGGTTGAATTAAGTATGCCGAAGCCATCCACCAAACAGTGTTGTAATTAATTAGTTTCTGTGTGATTATTTCGGTCTGGGTAACTGGGAAACCAATACACAGTTTCCTCTTACAGACCCAAGCAAAATCTTTCAAGCCATATAAAAGTACGATGTGGTTGCATTCTATTTTTCAAGAATTACTACAATGAATACAAGTAAAAATCTTGCATGTTTTCTGTATCCCTCAAATGATTAACAATTTACATATTATAGGTGAAAATCAAATTATCTTAAGAAGCCACATATATTCACACCCAAGCAAATTCTTACAGATTAACAGTATTAAACAAACAAGATATTCTCTTGCTGATAGACTGTGTCTTATGGTTTCAAAGAAAGGACTAATTATTGTATTACTTACCCTGAAAGTTAATCTTAAAAAGAGTCTTAAAGAATCACAAATTGAAACTTTTATATTTGAAAAAGAATCAGTCATCTCTACTTTAAATCTTTAGAGTTCTTACAACCCCATCAATAGTTTTTTTTTTTTTAATATCAGGAGACTGAAGACAAAAATAGGTATAGGAAATTAATCATTACCTTTGGACATCAACCCTAGCAAGCAAGGCACATCAGATAGTGATAACTGGACTTTAAAAAAAATCTTGTTCCCTGATGTTAAAGAGTTCCACACTCAACTATGTGTCTTTCTAAAACTTGAGATTGTCATTTTGTGTTTCTTTCCTTAAAGCTATTTAACAAAAATATTATAGACTAACATTAAGTTAATTTTAAAGCTTTGTTTCAGATATTATGTACTCTGAAATCTGTTAACACGGCTCCCAACATTAAAGTTAAAAGAATTTAAGCTATATATGCTACTGGTACTCATTTCTTTTTCTTAATCATTACCCTCAACCACAGTCTACACATATTCTCAATAGAAACTCATGTATTCTTGTTGTTTATATAAGCTTCCTTGTTTATAGTTTTAAATACCAAAACTGTATTTAAAATAACATTATTATTATCAATTTGACGGTGCATCTCAAACAGAAATCATCTTCAAAATAAATCACAGGTAATAATGCCCAGTGAGATAGGAGGTTTCCGTGAGATAAACACACTACATAACAGGCAATGGTGATCGCTCCACACCCATTCACACCTTTACAGATACTAAGAAAGATGACAGTACCAATAATGTGAATGTACTACAGCAGCAAAGACACTCTGGAGTCTGTGGTCTCAGGGCCTTGCTTATCTGAGATTTACCCATCAGTGATTTTCTTCCTGGTGGGCTGACACTATGAAGTCAACTGCCATCTGTGCTCCTCTGAAATTGCCATAGACAGGTTTCAACCAAAAGATTATCCAGATCATATTGGACTATGGCTGTATTTCTGAGAGATTATTTTGATTGATGACTGATGTGGAAGGGCCGGCCCACTGTGAGTGGTATGATCTTTAGGCAAGAATACCTAGACTATTGAAACAAGCTAGTTAAACAAGTCAGTGAACAAGCCACTGAGATAATCAACAAGTAATGCCTCTTGTTCATTTTTATCCAGGTCCCAAGTTGAGTTTTGATCTGTTGGTGATGGCCTATACAATGGAAAAAAATTAATTCTACCCTAAGGTGCTTTTGATCAGAGCACTTTTTCACAGGAAAAAAAGCAAACTTATCTGTTTATTTTAGTGATTCTGCTGACATTGACATGTATATTCATATATGTATATATAACTTAAATAAATTTGCAAAATTAAATACACTTGTTCACATTCTTTCCCTTCCCCAAGTCTTTTCAGATCTTCGCCTCCTCCCTCCTCTTTTAAGTTCTTTCTCAAAGAAAGAGAGAAAGAAAAGAAACATCAAACCCCACAAAACATAGAAAACAAAATAAAACAACACTTGAAGAAGGAGACTGATGCAGGTTTATTGCTGCTGTCTGTTGTGGCATCCCCACTTCCCGGGGATCAGGGGTGAGAAGACCCAGAGACTACCACACAGACTCCAAAAGATTCCAATAGAAAAACTCTTTATTGTAAAAGGGTCTGGGGATATGAGGTTAGAAAAATTAAGCTGCCAAAGGAAAGTTTTTGGTAGGTCCTTTGGAAACTGGCAGTAGCTGCTGGTGTGCTGTGCTGGGCTACGACTGCACATTATTAGTAACTGTGCTTTCAATCCACTGCCAGCTTGTTTTGGCCATTGCTTATTTATTGTGAGTTTTCATGCTCTTGCTTTGCCCTTGCACTATTTCCCTGCCTCATCTCACCCTTTTTATCTTATTTTTATTGGGCAACCTAGTGGGATATGGGTTATTATAACCCCACCTTAGGTACCCCTCAGCATTTTGGGCTGTGCCTGACTTAGGGTGGCCTGCCAGAAGGGCTCTTACCCATCTTTGGTCCTCAGATAATCTCAAGAAGTCAGAGGCAAGGGGAAAACTTCTAGGAGAACTAAGGTTTTTCTTTTTCTTTCTTTCTTTTTTTTTTTTTTTTTTTTTTGGTTTTTTTTTTTTTTTTTTTTTTTTTTTTTTTGGTTTTTTCGAGACAGGGTTTCCCTGTAGTTTCTAGAACCTGTCCTGGAACTAGCTCTTGTAGACCAGGCTGGCCTTGAACTCAGAGATCAGCCTACCTCTGCCTCCCGGGTGCTGGGATTAAAGGCGTGTGCCACCACCGCCCAGCAAGAACTAAGGTTTTAAATGGCATCTGTAATTGTATTAGCCAAACATTGACAACCTCCCTTGGAGGTTTTTGTCTAGCATGCTCTATAGCCATCATCACCTGGAGTGTTGCCTTGTTCACCTACTGTTGTCAACATCTTAGCTGTAGAAGACACTTAAGCAGAAATATTAAAGCTACCACTACCCCTCCCATAAGGCACCATGCAACAACTTTAGAGGAGTCTAGCAGGGATTCTATGTGATTCCGTACTTGGCACAAGAATGTAGTATATAGGTCCAATAGATGAACCCGTGTTTAGTTAAGTTGTATAGGTTCTGATTAAATGTTTACAGTTGGGAAATGGAAACCAGGTAAAAACTTGTGCAAATTTTTGGGGACAAATGAAATGGCTGATGAAGGAGTCTAGCCTTTTCCAGCAAAGGCAAGGATACTGTAATAGTCATAATTAGGCAGTCTACTCTGTGGTTGACTGTGGCTAGCATTATTGGTAACTCTGAGTGAGATTAAGTGTGGAATACATGTCAGGTGTTTCCTCTAGACTTTAATAAGTCTTGAAGACTGCATGGTTTTAGAGATGGAATCCTTTGGGAACTTTAATTTTGCAAAATATAGTATTTTGCAGGCTTGCATGACATAGTGGCTATCTGAAAAAATATTTATGGCTTGTGATTGGGCCATCTCCAATACCTAAAGGACTGTCAATAACTCCCCTAGTTATACTGATACAAGATTTGGTTGGGTATAGGCCCTTTCCTCATAATTAACTCCCATTATTATTGATACAAAATTAGTTTTGTTGGCATCTGTAAAGGCAATAGTGGCCTGGGGGATGAAATTTTTTGATGGCGTGGCATAACGTTGATCTTTAATTTTAAAAGGGGGAGGGAAGAAGTTGTCTGTTCTGAGGAAAATTATTATCCAGTGTGCTCATACTAGACCTAACAATTGCTTTAAAACAGAATTTCTCTCTAAGGACTTTTTTCTTGCTTTTTAAAATGGCTTTGCTAATGACAATGTCTCTGTAGTCTATATCTATAACTGTAACTCCTGGCTCAGGCAGTACATGAGCAGCTGCTGACTGGCCTGAAGGGCATCACAGGGCTTCTTTTCATAGACTAAACCAGGACACTAGTTGAGCACATAGAACACGAGCAATAGAAACTCCCTGCTGCCGCATTGGCTCTGGAAGAGGACAGAATGGTGTTCTACAATGCTCTTAAGCTAGCTCACAAAGACACCAAAGTTTCCATTAAGGTTGGTTCTACTGCTGTTCAAGTGACCTCAGCAGAGAGAACAAATAGATCAGGGCAATCTGTCTTTTAAAATGACATCTTCTATGCTTCTGAATTCGAAGAGATCTGGCTAGTGGATGAGACCTAGTTCACCTTAAACATTGAAAACCAAGGCACACCACTTACCTTCATGCACCAGGAGTGCGAAGTCATTGTCCAGTCTTTCATTCAGATCAGGACCTGCTGGCAGCTTCTACAGTCTCCTACCAAATGATAGCCCTTTTGGCATTTAGGGCATTAGGTCTATAAATGAGCCCTGAAACAATCCCTACTTAAGTGGCCAGACTGTCCATCTCCCAGCAAGTATCGTCTGGCAGACTGGAACTATTGTCCTTGTCAAGGAAAGGAAGCCAGGAGATGGCACAGGAGTCAAATTCACTCACAAACTCAGGAATCACAAAAACCACTGAAGTTAAAGCCATAATATAAATGAAAAGGACCTGGTGAAGATATGTACAGGTTCTGTGCTTGCTGTTTCAGCCTCTGTGAGTTCATATGAGCTTTGATCATGTGGATTCAAAAGGCATGGTTTTCTTGGTGTTCTCTATCTCCTCTGATTATTACACTTTTCCCACCTAACCATTCTCTGGTATCACTGAGCTCCAAAGGGTGGTCCACTTAAAATCTGAGAGAGTTTGGGAAGGAATTCTTGTCATAAAAAAAAAAAAAGCATGGCTTAATGCTATGGCTCCTTTAAGAGAGGCGTCTCTGATTCAGCTGTAGGAGAAAAAAAGCCATATGATTTTGAAGCAGTGACTTTCTGGGTCATGCTGCCAGTGCAAACAGAAAAAGGAAGATGTGTGATTTCTCTCTGTATGCTGTGATTACCATTGATTAATAAAAAAGCTGCTTTGAGTCTATGGCAGGGCAGAAAAGAACTAGGAGGGGAAAACAAAACTGAAGGCTTGGAGAAGGAAGGCAGAGATAGGGAGAAGCCATGTAGCCCCACCGGTGACAGGTGCCAGAACATTACCCAGTAAGCCACAGCCTCGTGGCAATACACAAATTAATGGAGATTAATTAAGTTAAGATATGACTTAGCCAGAAATATACTTAAGCTATTGGCCAAATAGTATTGCAAATTATTGTGTGATTATTTCGGGGCTGAGCAGCCTGGAACAAACAAGTGGCCTCCTATTACATATACTGTTTCTTGTTTCTTCTTCCTATGTCCTGTGCTTTAATTTCTTCATGGGTTTAACTCTATTATTGGTATGAATATAGTTGTACATATTCCAGCATTTCTAATGCTGATTGCACTTATTTAGGAACTTGTTGGTAGGTGTTTAACTATATATTCAGCAAGTAGGCTTGATTACTTTAGAGAATGGCTTTCTCTGCACTGTAAAGCATTTGGTATTCTTCAGGGATTAGACTTGTTACTGTTCATTTGACCAACAATGAATGTATTTTATACAGCACTCATTGACCTTAGTTTTCTCTGATTTCTCTGTTGAAACATTATTTTCTTAGATTCACACATAGCTAACATAATCCATTAACTGCCAACCAAATTGTTTAATATAACACAATGCATAGAAATAAAATTTACTTAACAATCTGACCCAATTAAAATTGTGCTTCTCTGAAGAGATAATTTTAAATTGATCTTTGAATGTTTTCTAACAACTAGGAAAAACATCACCCTTCTCTCTTGTTTTTTTCCTCATGAATTAGCAGAATTAAGCTTAGTTTAGGAAGTTTTGATGAAGCTATGCATTTAGTACTATATTTTTATACAAATTTTCCCATTATTTTGGTTTCACCAGAGGCCTTTACCTTGCGCCTTAACATCCTGTATCAAATAAAATCAATATCTTTTATTACATGTCCTAAATTTTTCACTGTTGTATCATTTTTTAATTCAAAATATTTTAAACAATTTTCCTAAACTGAAGAGTTGGAAGATGTTGGCTTTCTTAGAATGGCATTGTTGTTTTACGATTTCAGTACTCATTAGGGAAGTAATAATTGATTTATCAGCCTACATTGCCCAATAGCATTTTATGAAAAAAGCTGGTGCTGCATTACTAGTGAATCATCCATCATGCCATGTCCAGAAATCCTGCCGTAATGGGGGCTTTTCTGGAGAAGGACACCCCTCTCCTTTTCATCCATACTTTCCGAGAACAGAGCCATTACAACAGGAGCTAAAATCAGTAAGAAATATTTGCTGCCTGAATCTCCCAATACAGCAATATTTTCTTTGACTTAAACAGTCTAGTAAAAGGATTCTTATCCTAGTGACTAACTCCACCTGGAATTGACCTTCTTATATGTATACATAGGAAATTGCAAGTGTTGGGGGCTCAAATACATGGAATTCTGCTGTAATTCCCTACTTTCTGTGTATTTCCTTTAGTAAATATTTATTGATGTTGTATTTATCTTGAATTTTTTAAGTTTAAATTGTTGGTTTTTCTTTGAACTTTAAAACAATCTCTTGGTTGTTTCACTATGGGTCAGATTCATAGAATTCTTAATATTGAGCATGCAGTATTTGTTCTAGCATGTGTTATGTTGTGATATGTATCTCTGAAATGAACTTTGTTTAGTTTTACCAATCTGTTAGAATAAATTGATATGTAAATAATTATATCTGCTAGAATTGTTACCCCAGACCACACCATACAAATTATTTAAATCTATATTTAGGAAATTATTCTCTAACACATATGCCTCTGATAATTATTTTAACTATTGACTTTCTCACTGATTTTAAATAACATGGTACAATTATATCCATTCATATATCGTATCCATAGAAATGTGTGGGGCAGACACGTATATAATGCTAAGGAGCATTAGTGCTAGAGCTTATGACTACTTCACATTGAAAAAGTTATTATTTTACTTACTGCTATGAAGAGACACAATGATCATAGCAACTCTTTTAAAGCAAAATATTTAATGGAGGTTGGCTTACAGTTCAAAGGTTTAGGCAATTATTATTATGGTGGGAAGCAAGGCAGCATGTAGGCAGAAGTGATGGGGAAGAGGTAGCTGAAAGTTCTGCAATTTGATTTATAGGCAACAGGAAGAGACTGCAAAACCCAGCATGGCTTGAGCATATATAAGACCTCAAAGAATATCTCCACCGTAACACACTTCTTGCATCAAGACAACACCTATGTTAACAAGGCCACACCTCATAATACTGCTACTCCTATTGACTACGCATTCAAACCCATGGGTCTATGGTGGCCATAACCTATATTAAACCACCACAGTTGGTTTACTTATCTACAGAAAAGACAAATTTAACAACTCATTTTCTCAATCATTTCATATAAAACTTCTAAATTCTTTTGAATGTGCCTACCCTACTATCACCCTGATTCTATAAGTAAAATTGATAATTACTAAATGAACAGATTTTATGCATTGTACCTGGTAATCTTTTAATCAGTGACAATAAACCATAATTTATTCAAGCACTGTTTGCTATTCCTTGAAATATAACAATTTTTAAACAAATTTTCAAGTAGTTTGACTTAAAGATTATATAGAGACTCCAATTTTCATAAACCTAGTGCCCCACAATGAAAACAGTTATGTAACCAGATGTTGCTGTCAATTGGACAGAGAATCAATATAATTCAGGCTCTAGCTTCATAATATCAGTTTGAACAGTTTTTAATTACAGAAAAGATAACTTGCTTGTATTTTTTGGACATATATTTGTTTCAGGTGAAGCTTAACACTTTCCTTATAATAAGATAAAACAATAAATATCAAGTCTTGAACATAAATCAGTATTTTCATTGTATAATAGTGGTTCATCAGAAATTGGGTAAAATTAGTCAAGAACAAGAGATACAGGAAAATGTTTTCATTTCTAAGCCAATTATTCAGATGTTCTATTTTATTCGGCAATAAATAAGCATAAATATGCTTCTGAAATACATTTAACAGGGTTATTTGAATGATGAAGATTACTTTACTGACACTTCTATGTAGTCTAAGAAGATATTTAAAGTTAAGGGATAATGTTCTTTAGATTTCAGCTTTGTTCATTTCCTTTTATTTATAAGAAGGCCTATTTAGGAAAATTATATTTGAATTATAATCATAAAACAGATCATATATCACAGACAGATAATCCATAATAACATTTTGCATTAGGAGTAGTTCTTGATTTCTGGATGAAGTAATTGAGGATCTGATAGTTATGTTAATTTCTTGTGCTCATTAGACCACTGAGCGTTGGGCTGAGAATTTGAATGTGACTCCGCTCTTCCTATTCCTGTAGTGTCAATGAATGGAATTGTTAAACATCCAGGTGGCCAGGTGTAGAAGCAAGTAGGTAAACTGACAAAGCTTTGGTTTGGGTTTCAGTTTTTGTGTGTGTTTCTTTGTTGTTTGTTTTGCTCTGTGTTATTTATGAACAGATTTTAGTGGTATGTTACTCTCAAGATTCAAGATAAATCTGAAAACAAGAGGTCAGTTCAAGGACCCTCTCGATTATTGCTAGGACTCTTAACTGGGGTCATGCTTTTGGTTTCTTTGGAGTTTTCCTGGCACCAGGTTTCTCCCTAACCCCATAAGAAACCTGTCTATCAACGTATTTCTTTCATTGCTATCCCTCTCAGTTGTTGGGAGCAGTGAGACCCCAGATCCTGAATTTCTTGGTAACAACTTGTTTTCCCCTGATCTGAGTGCCTACAGCTTTAGGAGTTCCTGATGGCAAGAGAGTAGTTTCTGGTGGGTTTGGCTGGGGCGTGGCTATCTCTATATAATCTGCCCCTAAACACAATAAAGGGGGCATTCTTGGGGAATTCAAGGATGATCCGTGTCACTGTCTGTCTGTGTGTGTCTGTGTATTTTAACCTCCAGCCCCTTGCCCCAAGCTCGCGAACTGGGTAATAGCGCACAGAGCACAGACAAGGGGGCGCGGTGCGCAGCACTCAGTCCCTCCCCCAGATTGGCTATCTTGATACCTCATATCCCTATTCCCCAACCCCTTCCTTCAACCCCCTCATGTCTCCAGCTTACGCAGGATTTTTCTTCCATTTCCCCTTTCCAGGGTGGTTCATGCATCCCTCTTAAGCCTTCTTCTGTAATCAGTTTTGTGACTATCCTATTTGTCATCCTAGCCTTCACCCAGTAACTGAAGAAAACTTATGCAGAGATTCACAGCTAAGCACTGGGCGAAGCTTTGGTTATCCCATTGAAGAAAGGGAAGAAGGACTACAGGAGCAAGGGGAGGGGGTCAAGGTCATGAATGAGAAACTCACAGAGACAACTGACCCAAGCTCCTGGGAGCTCATGGTCTCTAGAATGACTGCTAGGGGGCCAGCATGGAACTGACTTAGGCACTCTGCATGTGGCTGACAATTGTGAAGCTTGGTCTGTTTGTGGGGGCACTAGGAGTGAGACCAGGATTTGTCCCTGATGCATAAGCTGAATTTTTGTAAACTATTCCCTATGGTTCGATGCCTCGCTCAGCTGTGAAGGAGGGTGGTCCTGTGAAGGAGGGTGGTCCTGTGAAGGAGCTTGGTCCTGGCTCAACTTGATCTGCTAGACTTTGTTTACTCCCGTGAGAGGTGTTACCTTTACTGGGAAGTTTATGGGGGCAGAAAGGAGGTGGGAAAGGGAATAGGAGGAGAGAAGGAGGGAAAACTGTGGCTGGTATGCAAAATAAAATTTAAAAATTAATAAGTATATTCAAGATTAATATTTAATACAATATTTTTATAAGTATAAATCAATAAACATGCATGCAGAGAATGCCAACATTTTCTAGCAAGTAACATATTATTTCTAATTACCTCCTTTGCTCACTGATACATTTGTATGATACTGGGCATTCACATTTTCAGCCTATACTCTAGATTTCCTTACATGGCCATAAATTTTAATGTATACTGGGATTAAAGTAAAGATGTGACTACACATTTTTGAGCCTATTTTTTCTCAACCATGAAATGTTACCTTTAGTTCCTGCTTAAAATGCTTTGCAATGGGCATGCTTAAAGACACAAAGAGCTTGGCAAACTGGAGATATATAAACACTAAGCACACAAGTTGTAATTATAGTTGTTTGTCTTATTTATATTCACTGTTAAATATAGACATTTGTGACATATGAATGTATACATACATTCAAGCATAAAGATATAATCTAGGCAAAACATGACTTTCAAACAATGAAGCAGTATTTACTCTGTCTATAGTGCTTTCTAGAGAACTGTAGTAATCCCTCAAAACACAAGAGTGGAAGATGTGCTTATGAGACTTAATTTTGTTTGGAATCACTTAGGATATTAAGTAGAAAAAATTATTTGAGATGCTGGGATTTGGTATATACCTTTGAATTGAAAACCACAAAGATGAGACGTTATAGACAAAAATATTCCTGTTTAGTTCCAGAAGTAACTAGTCAGCTTTTTTAGATGTCTTCAAAAAATTGTTATTCTTGAGAGCAAAAGAGTTAGATAGAAAACATTTTAACTAACATTTCAATATAGCATGAAGGAATATTGTGTTGTCAGCATTTTAATCTCTCTTTTTTATTTATATACACATGCAAATGTACATGGTATACACAGGGATAAAAGAACTATCTATCTGGCTGATTGTAAGAGCCAAGTTTTATACAGATGCTATAGGCAAATTTATTGCTATGTTCGCTAATTTGGAACGTAAATATTAATTTATAACATCTAATCAAAGAATGCCTACCTTTGAAAGACAGTTTAGACATTGCAGGCATATAATAAATAAGTGTACCTTTTGTAGAGAGCTAATATATTTCAGAAAACAAAACTCAATAGAAAACTCTTTTCTCAGTGGAAACACACCTAATTAAAACATCAAGGGTTTTTAATGTTGTCAGCCTTCCCACTGAAAGAGTTAAGTGGCAGGTTGGGAAGAGAAATGGTAATGATGGTCGAGGCCCAGGTGACCAAGTTTCACTCCTTGGAAAGTGGAGTAGGGAGGGTGGAAGGGAAAGACGAGGGAAGAGGGGAGCATAGAGGAGAATTTGAGGGAATGGAATTCCAAGTAGAGGAAGGACAGAGATGAGAGCAAGGAAAGAGATAATTTGGTTGAGGGAACAATTATGGGGCTAGCAAGAAACTTTGCACTAGAGAGTTTCCCAGAAACCAACAAGGATAACCCCTGCTAAGAGGCTAAGCAATAGACAAGAGGGTACCCAAAGTGGCCTTGCCCTGTAGTCAGACTGATGAATACCTTAAATATCACCATAGAACCCTCATCCAACCACTGATGAAAACCAAGGCAGAGACCCACATCGGAGCACCAGACTGACCTCCCAAAATCCGGTTGAAGAGTGGGAGGAGTGAGAATATAAACATGAGTAAAGAGGTCAAGACCATGATGGGTTCACCCGCTGAAACGGTTTATCTGAGATAATGGGAGCTCACCAACTCCAGCCAGGCAGGGAAGGAACCGGCATAAGTCCAACCTAGTCCTCCTGAATGTGGGTGACAATTGTATGGTTGGGCAGACTGCGGGGCCACTGGCAGTGGCACCAGGATTTATTCCTACTACTTGTACTGGCTTTCTGGAAAGCTATTTTCTTTGGATGACTACTTTGTTCAGTTTAGGTATAGTAGGAAGGGGCTTAACCTTCCCCCAAAGCAATGTGGCTTACCCTCTCTGAGAAGTGGATGGGGGTGGGGAGTAGGTGAAGGAAATGGGAGGAGCAGAGGGAGTGGGAACTGGGATTTGTAAGTAAAATGGAAAAAAAAAAGAGAGCTTGTTTTCTTTTTTAAAAAAAGAAAATCTTGTTTTCAACAAGATATAATCAGTATCTTATTGTTGTTGAACTATAGAAGAAGTTCAGATATGTTCCTACTAAAATAATTTCACCTTTGACCCCAATAATTTTTAAATTTAAAATTGCTTATTATGATTATTATTACACATATTGAAAGTATAATATAAAGAAATAAGGAAAGAATAAAACTTAGATTAAAAGTTTACCTTTCTTGAGTTTGCTTTAAAGCCATAAAATGGTTTTATTGTGTGTTTGAGGTCTTTTTGTTGTTGCTTGTTTTTTTGTTGTTGTTTTTATTTTTGTTTGTGCTGCTGTTAACTCTCAGTGCCCTAAAGGCATGACAAAATATCAGTTTTTACATTACTGTACATTCGAGGTGCAATTTATTTCTTATATATAGTTGGTAAACAGTTCCTGAAGGTACAAAAAATATTTAAAATGTTCCATGTTACTATAGGAAAAGTGAGAAGATAGATATTTCTGCATAGACATAAGACACACAAGTAAAATGTCCTTGTAAGCCTAACTATTATGTTTATGTTATGCTGATAAGTGATATATTGACAACAGGAATAGGGTAAATTTAAGTAATTCTATGAGCAAAATTTTAATTTATAAATACTTTCATTTAAATGAAGAAATGATAATCTCTTTTTCTTTTTCTTTCTTGTACACACACACACACACACACACAATAGCACAGTCTATTGATGGAACTGCTTTGTAATTGTTTAACAGAATGTTTTTTAAAAAGAAACTGACAGCATGATGTTTAGAGTCAGACTCCAATGGAAAGAAATAAAACTGACTCTGTAATTTTTGTAATAAGACATAGGTTTTCAATTCTTATTTTAAAAATGTCTTATGTTCAATCTATTTTAATCATGTTATTTGCCTTCTCTTAAATCATTTGCATCTCCCCCACCTCTATGCTCTGCCAACTTCATGTTTCTCTTTCTCTCTCTCTCTCTCTCTCTCTCTCTCTCTCTCTCTCTCTCTCTCTCTCTCTCTCTCTCTCTCTCTCCCTCTCTCTCTCTCTCTCTCTCTCTCTCTCTTGTACCGGCAAGTACCGGAGTTACCGGTGGTTGTACCAGCGAGTACCGGCGGTCGGAGGAATTAGGAAGTGACCAAGATAGTCCTTTTATAATAAATCAGTTTTAATAAAAGGGGAATAAGGGAACTTACAGAACCAAGGGTCCAGCGGAGCAGCGGGTGACGCGGGGAATAGCAAACGGGCTCCTCCCGGTTCGCCCCCCCCCCATGCTATTTAAGGGGTATCCTACCTCGCTGGGGCAGCCACGCCCCTGAACGCAGGGATTGGGCCAGCTACCCCAACTCTCCCTCCCTCCCTCCCTCCCTCCCTCTCCCTCTCCCTTTCTCTATGAATATGAGTCTCTAAACAATTAAACAAACTCCACCAAGCTGGACCATGGTGGCGCAGCCCCTTAATCTCAGTAGTTGGAAGGCAGAGGCAGACTGATCTTTGTGAGTTTAGGGCAAGCCTGGTCTACAGAGTTAGTTCTGTGCCAAGACGACACAAAGAGAAGAAACCCTGTCTTCAGAAAACAAAACTAAACTAAAATAAGATAAATTAAAGAAGATTTTAAAAAATCCACAAAACATAAACAGGCAAAAAATGAAAGAAAAGGAAACCAATAAGCCAAGAAAGAATAAAACAAAAATTGTATGAAGTTCACCTTGTGTTGGTCAACTACATCTGGTCAAGTAGCGTGGTCTGGGGTGTTAATATCTCCAGTGACACCCCCTGGAGAAAACTAATTTTCCCATTCCAAGCAGGTATTCATCAGAAAGAAAGTTCTTGATTATGGGTGGGATTTTTGTCCATTTCTCAGTGTTGTAAATTTGTCCTGTTTGAGCCTGTGCAAGACTTCTGTGTGTATTTACAGTATCTATGATTTCATATGTGCATCAATACTTTTGTGTCTGGATGATACTTGTTCAATGGCATGTTCTACAATCTCTGGTTTTTATATACTTTCTATTTCTCTACCCCAGAGAGCTCTGATCTTAAAAAAGGTTGATCAAAAATTAATCAGTTGTGGATCTCTGTATTAATTAATTACTATTCCCTGAAAGACAACTTCTTTCTTGTGTGCATTGAGTGATCCTGTGTTCTATGGATATATCAGTATTTTATTAGGTGTCATTTTTTTATTTCTATAATACTTAGTTAAATAAATGCATATTACTCCCCAAGAGTTAGAATCAATCTAGACACAAATTCTTGGCCACATTATCAGTGGCAGGCATGATTTGCATTTCATGGAATAGGCTTTAAATTCAATCATAAGGTAGTTGTTTACCTAAATAATATCTGTGCAATATTTTTACCAATATATCTTGTGAGCAAGGCCCTGTTGTAAGGTTTTATAGATAGGTAAATTATTAATTCTTTTCTCTTCTGGTATCATGTACTTCTTAGAACCAAGAAACTAGTTAGGAAGGGTAAAGCTTCTTGATGGGACTCAGCTTGATTTATCCCATAATCAATGAAATAATTAATTATGTCTTCAGCAGTAGGGCCTTAACATCAGGATAATGACTTTTGCAATAGCCTTTGGTGTTTGGGGGAGTCGAAGGTAACCGTTTTTGTATTCATCCCTAAAACCAGGTTATCCTAGAAAGACTTAGCAAAGACTAATGAGAGATTCTCCATAGCTATATAAATGGAGGCTCTGTTCTAGTCTTCACTATTTTTGCCTACTCTAGTTCCTCCCAAGGCTGCACATAGAGTTGCCACATGAAAGAGAGAAAATGCACATGTGGTGTCTTATTCTGATCTTCCTTGTGGGTGAGGGTACAGTGTAAACATGCCATCTGGGATCATGCACAGCAGTGTTAAACTCTTTAAGGTAGAGGTTATTTGGCCTAGGTGACAGTCACCCATGACAATCTTCGGTATATTATATCTTCAGGATTCAGTCTCATGTAATATTAAACCTGATGTGTATAAAATCATGTACATTGGGTGGTATAAATATTATCCCAAATATATATATATATATATATATATATATATATATATATATATATATATATGGGATATATATGGGAGATATATATTGGATATATATATATATATATATATATTCTGTCTAAGCTTATCAAGACTTCTTCTCAGGTTCAAAAATAATAAACCACCACCTTTAAAAGAAACATTGCAGGTATCTCAATCTTTCTAAGACTGCATACTAGTCAAATTTCCTATGCTCTAACAAATATTTCATAAATTTGTTTAAAGGGAAGAAATATTTATTTTGGTGCACTGTTGGCTTTCAGCAGTTTTAGTCAGGGACACTTTTACTTAAACTAGATAGGTAGAACAGCATGTTAGCTAGCATTTTGGAAGAAACAAAGCATCTCAAATCATGGCTCCCAGAAACAGATAGAATGAGACAGAAGTCAGCGACAAAGTAGCATTTTTAAGGTGTGTGTTAATAACCTACCTCCTCCTAGTCAGGCAGAATCAAATTAACAAATTAGCTAAGCCATTCTTCAAGTTCAAGGCTTCATGATGAAATGATTTGCAAGACTTCCTACCTCTGAGCTGAGGTACTGGCACAGGGAGTACGAAACCTCTAACACATAATCTTTTGGAGAGATTTTTAAAAATATTAAAACAGAAATTAGAGGTCACACAATCTAGTGTCCTTAACCTCAATATATGAAATGCACTACAGTAGTTACCAGAAAAACAAATGGGCAAAAACAACCTGAAGTGTTACTACTTATTAAAAGCACATTTTCTCAAATCTGAGAGAAAAAAAAGTCAAGAATCAGATTAAATATGTCTGACCTCCTTTTTGCCTTTACAGGACCCTAAGATCATAGTGCTGACATGCTGAAGCTGAAGCAGAAATTTCCAACCAATCTCACAGCAAATTTTTTCTATGTTTTATGATCTGGCCATATGGAGATCTCCAAAGTCCTAATTTTCAGAAATATAACATTTAACCTTGATTTTAAATCATGGTCATTGCTATTTCTATTTTGTTTTAGATCTCCATCAATTTTTATTTTTGTTTTATCTTAAACATCAGCATAATTTAGATTCTGTATGATATACTATCCATTAATTGAATAGCACTTATGATTTTTGATTATATATTGATGTGCATTATGTCTAAAAATCTTTGCTCTCCATTGACTAAAACTCCAGAAAACTATGTCCAGGAAGACTGTTTATTTTTACTATCACATAGTCCTAAGAACAAAACAATATTACGAAGTCAACACACAATGCCTGCTTAGTAAGAGATGTCAACATTATGCCCTTCTTGGGAATGTGTAGTTCCCTGAATTCTTGATGTGGTCTTTTAATTATCATGTTTGATATCTGAAAATTGGTTAAAGATTATATATAAACCATTTATCTAGAGCAGGTGATTATAATCATTTCCTGATTCCAAATGTCCACTCATTGTCTCAGCTTCTAGTTACACACATTTATCCTTTCCAGTTTTTGAGATACTACAAATTTTGGCTTTCAAATAATTTGCCTACTGATCAATTTCATGTTTACCAGTTTATAAAAAGAGTGTTTTATACAATATCTTAGTTAAAGAACTTTGTTTAAGAAAGACAGTTTTATCATTCAGAACAACTTTATTTTTTATCATAAAACTGCACCACTCCTCAAACATAAGACATAAGAATATAGGATAAGATAAATTAACGTGTCTATGAGTGGTTTTCATTGTGTGTTAAAAATAAAATCAGAGGGGGCTGGAGAGATGGCTCAGTGGTTAAGAGCATTGCTTGCTCTTCCAAAGGTCCTGAGTTCAATTCCCAGCAACCACATGGTGGCTCACAACCATCTGTAATGAGGTCTGGTGCCCTCTTCTGGCCTGCAGATATACACACAAAAAGAATATTGTATACATAATAAATAAATAAATATTTAAAAATAAAATAAAATAAGAAAGGGCTACACTTCACTTCTGTGGCAAAGGATAATCCAGGTGATCCTCTAGTGGGAAAGGAGTGGAATTCTGATTGACAAGCTCATGGTTCCCCTAAAAGTGCCTTCCTCTTAAGAACTTTATATCAAGTGGCATGCTGCTTGATAATATAGGCTATCATTTACACTTCTATTGTCACTCAAATCTGAAGTTGATGTTCTACACTTTTACTCCAAAATTACCCTAATAGAAAACCACAAAGAATGATACGTTGAAGAATAATTATGTATTATTCCTTCAGACTGAGCATAATAGATCAGTTTTAAATGAAAAACGACAATTAATGTACTACGTTTTGACACATTTTATTCAAAATTGAATGTCTTCACATATCTGCATTCTTAATGACTTTTCTAAGGAATAAATGTCTCACTTGAAGGTCAAAATAAAAGATAAGAGAAACTCGGGCTCATTAGCATCTCGAACATTTCTAGTGCCAATTTAATTAAAGATCATGGAATAAATTGTGTGGTGTTCCTGAAAAATCTACTTTTACAAAACCCTGTTTGCATTTATATCTCTACTTATTACCTGAAAATTTAATTCACTGTGTGTTAAATTTTTCATAAGGTAGAGGATGTTGAATACACAAATGAGCAAATGATATAAAATATGAAAAGCTGAATTTGTAGGACATGTATAGAGAGATGAGAGGAAGAGAGATGATAGATTGATAGAGCAATTTAATATTTCATAACAAGAGGCAGGAAAAGAAGTAGAAATTTGAATAGTTATCCCAAAATATAGTATTTGATGATGCAGACTGATTAGGCTACTTTAACTAACCAGAATAAAAAAAGAAGTTTGTGATTTCAAAGTACAATGTACTTTATGGAAATCAATATCTGAAGAAGAAGCAGTCATATTATTTTCAATCTTCTGGAAGCAAATGCAATGAAATAATAATTATGTCTCTCTTGTTGGCAGTCTCAATGACTCATTTATTAGATGGGGCACACTTGTCATGTGACAGACTAATAGAGGAACGTGCATGAGAGTTTGTTTAGGTTCTATTTATGGGGAATGATTCCTAACATTTTTTTAAAATATGAGTTTCCTGGTGCTTTTCTTTTATTGAGGAGATAATGAAGAGAGTGGAGAGTTATGATTGATCTGGAAAAGACACACAAGGAGACATGCCTCACACTTTAGATAACTAAGTACAAGAAGATGAATACCAAGTGCATCCAGGTAACCAATGAGATTTGACTCTTCCTCTTGAATCATACTTTCATGAGTGATCGGACTTTTACTTACCTTCTAAATTGTCCTATATGTTCTGAAAAGCATAGCATACTCATCACAAATTATCAAAATACCCTACAAAATCAATTTACATTTTCTTACAGAAGAGAAAAAAAACATAAACATATACTTCAAAGAGGAGAGAGGATTTGAAGAATCCCTTCCATAGGCACAAAGAAAGGATAGCCCATCTACCCTTTGGAGTAAACACCTTTGATAATAAGCACACTTATTTTGGAATTTTGTATTTCTTTGAAATTCAGTTGTTTATTTTGTTGTTGTTGTTGTTGTTTATTGCATTACACTTAAGGATTATATTAACAAAGTTTTCCCAAGTTTGCCTATGGACAAGAGATACTACTATTGTTGACCACATCTCCAAAAGAGAGATTTTGAGAATGAAAGTAATTAGAATTAAATATCAATGTGAAATTTTGCTTGGAAAAGTTTGACAGAAGAGTTTATTTCTGTATTTTGCCAACACTGTGGGGTACAGAGCATCACCATTTTTATTTTTTCAGATTGTAAAGAACTTATGGAAATATGCATAACTTCAACAGGAGTTCTCAGATGCAATAGAAACCTGTCTTTTATTTATTTGCTTGTTTTTGAAACTGACATTCAAGTTTTTAGGCTCACGTAAATTGACTTTATAGCTAGTGATGACCATAAACTCCTGATTCCCCTCACTCCACATCCTGAGTTATTGGAATTACAGGTATCCACCAACATGATTGGATTTATGAATTGTTGGAAACTGACTTCAAAGCTTCCAGCACAGTGGGCAAAATTTCTACTAACTGAGCTACGTACCTCGTCTACGTCTCACTGTTTTATTCTCATTTATGTCAGAAGGTGCAGTGCTGCCTTGCTTTGAAAAACTGATCAATGGATGTGTCTCATTCTGAATGTTTACCATCCTGTGAGCTTATTATGTCAGCATGTCATTTTAAAGTTTCAAATAAATTTGATTTCATTGTCAATTTCAAAGTGAATAATACTAGAATATCCAGAGCAGACAAAATAGAGATTAAAAGTAATGCCCACTCACCCCAAAAAATAATATTCATTTAAGACCAATTTCTCTGCCTTTTATTATGGGACAACCTCGTTTATATATCATTACAGAGATTTTTATTAATCCCCAATTATTTATTTACTTTTTTGATTTTGCATCTTGACCAAACTTTCCCCTCCCTCCTCTCCTATTGCCTTCCCTTCCTCCTCTAATCCCACGATCCACTTCTCTGTTTCTGTTCGGAAGGTACCAGGCTTCCCAAGGGTTTCTACAAAGTATGGCACATCAAGTTACAGTAAGACTAAGAACCTTCCTTTGTAAGGCAATTCAGTTTGAGGAAGAGGATCCCAGGAGCCAGCGAAAGGATTAGTAAAAGCCCTTCATTCCATTGTTAAAAGTCCCACAAGTAGATCAAGCTATACAACTGTCACACAGAAGTAGAGGGTATAGGTTGGTCACAGGCAGACTTCCTGGTTGTTGGTTCTAAATCTGTCTGGTCCCGTGAGCCAGATTGTTTCTGTGGGTTTCCTTGTGATATCTTTAATCTCTTTTGCTCCTGCAATACTTCTTCCTTATCTTCAACAGGATTCCTCAAGCTCAGCCTAATGTTCAGCTTTTGTTTTCTGCATCTCTATTTATCAGTTATTGGATGAAGGGAAGCACTTAAGTGACAGTAGCCACCAATCTGATCACAGGCAATGGCCAGTTCATGCTACATATCCACTATTGCTAGGAGCCTTAGGTGGGGTCATCTTTGTAGATTCATGGGGTTTCCCTTGCATCAGGTTTTTGCTTGATCCTCATTTGCTATCTCTTTCTGGTAATATCTTTCAGTTATCTCCCCCTGCATCCAACCCCAACCTGATCCCTCGTGTTCCCATCCCCACTCACCCCAGTCTATCCACGAAGTCTCTTTTATTTTCCTTTCCTAGGGATATACATGTGTCTCTCCGCAATGCTCCTTGTTACCTAGCCTCTTTGAGTCTTCAGATTGTAGCTTGCTTATCCTGTATTTTACAGTTCATATCCACTTATGGGTGAATACATTTCATAGCTGTCTTTTTAGGGCTGGGCTACCTCATGCAGAGTGATTTTTTTCTAGTTCCATCTATAGACCTCCAGATTTCTTAATGCCATTCTTTTTTTTTAACAACTGTGTCACATTCAATTGTGTAAATGCATCACATTTTCTTTATCCATTCTTTGGGTAATGGGTGCCTAGGTTGTTTCCAAGTTCGAGCTATTATTAATAAAGTTGCTAGGAATAAAGTTGAGCAAGTGTCCTTGTGCACCCTTTGGGTATATCCCCAAGAGTGGTATAGTGGGGTCTTGAGGTATAATGATTTCCAATTTTCTGAGAATGCACCACATTTATTTCTAAAGTAGCTGTACAGGTTGTTACTCCCACCAGAATGGAGGAGTGTTCCCCTTGATCCATATCCACAGAGAATTTCTTAAGGAAATTGGTGCTTCTATACATGCAAAATAATAGTAAAATGAGATGCATAAAATCAGTTATATATATATACATACCCAAATATGTAACATCAAGTCTAGGTCTCAGTATTGTTAAAATAAAATTATATATACATATATACATATGTTATACATATATACACATATATTAGGGTTTTGTCATTTAGGGGTTGAATATTTACAGGAACTCTGCCTTGGACAATCAGAATATAATGTTTAACAAGAAAGAACACTGTCAGAAAATGTATTGCAATATAAAGTTACTTTATTATGTTCTATAATCTCTTTATTGACCTGTCAGAGTATTTTTCCACTGTGATTTGATATTATTCTATATAAAATATAATAAATTTGTAGGGATGAATAATCCACATATTCTTGCTATGTAATGTAATTTTAATGGCAAATATAATGATCATTTCAAACAAATTTACCAGAAACACACAGTTTATGTTCCATAGTATTTATATGAATATTTAATTTTGATCAAGACCTTGTGTATTTTGCCAAAAATACCCCGTTGACCCTTATTTAATATATGGCATATGTGCTCCATAACCATATTCTCTTTCTTAAACTAACTGATGATCAAAAATGGAGAGAAAACAAAAATGAAATTATGGTGTCATAAGCATTTTCATTTTCTTATGATCCGTTTCATATAAGTAGTTTCTTAGCACTTCCCAGTAAAGGGTTTAACAGCCTCTTTCCAAGAGGTGTGGTTTGTGTGTATTTAAATGCCGTTTTTTTGTGATGGTGTTGCAAGCAAAATGGATTTGGAAAAGCAGACATGCAACTGTATGTGTCTAATTTGCTCATAAATGTACTCCACTGTTTTTTATACAAAATATCTGTTCAAGATTTTTTTTAATATTTATTTATTATGTATACAATATTCTGTCTGTGTGTATGCCTGCAGGCCAGAAGAGGGCCGCAGACCTCATTTACAGATGGTTGTGAGCCACCATGTGGTTGCCAGGAATTGAACTCAGGACCTTTGGAAGAGCAGGCAATGCTCTTAACCGCTGAGCCATCTCTCCAGCCCCATCTGTTCAAGATTTTATAGCATTACATTGTAACCAAATTTATGAATCATACAAGGATACATGTTAAGTACAATTTCAAGGAACATTTACAGCTAAGAAGACCCACAAAGATTTGCTGTTTTACCATCTGCTTCTCCTCCCTGTCTACCCTCTTCTTTCTCCTCCTCTTTTATTTAATTTTTTAACAACCTTAGTTATGAAGCAATAGAGAACACACATTTCTCAAAAGGAGTCTATGGAAACAGAAAATGATGAGCAATCTTCATGAAGGTATCTCTTCGTAGAGAAAGCATGAGAGCCGATTTGATTGAAGGCATTCACACCCAGAAGTTGAGGGATCAGGCAAACTTGGATTGACTAAGAGGAATTTAACATCAATTAAATACTTTGAAATTGAAGTATCCTAAATAACTATTTTGTTGTTGTCATTGTTTTGAGACAGGGTTTCTCTGTAGCTTTGGAGCCTGTCCTGGAACAAGCTCTTGTAGACCAGACTGGTCTCGAACTCACAGAGATCCACCTGCCTCTGCCTTCCGAGTGCTGGGATTAAAGGCATGTGCCACAACCTCATGGCCTTCTAAATAACATTAAACTGTATTTGAGGAAATTACTGAATTTTTTATAAAATAGCAAATAATTGGTATGTGAATGTTATATGATTATGTTTCTAACATTATTAATTCTATATTATAATTGAAAGATTTGGAATAAAATGTTATATAAATCCATTAAGTAGAGAAATTTAGGTCCCCCAAATTGAACAAAGTCTACGTTGTTCAGACAAAGAAAACAACAAAAAAATAAAATAACCCTAAAAAAGAAAGTTATTATTAAGAAGAAAGTTTTAAAAATTGTTTGAATTATTTGCCAGAATAATTTGTCTGTATATAACATGTGTGCAATTTTCAAAGAGAGAGAACATAAATGGGTATCAATCGCTGGAACAGAAGGAAGTGAGTAGCCGTGTTCATTTTAGGATTTAAATTTCAGTTTTCTGGAGGAATTTCCAGTGCCCTAAACCATGGAGCCCAACACAGTTGTTATATCACCAATGAAAATGATGTAAATCTCTAGCTCCAACATTGTAGATGTTGAAGCAGCATGATTCCAAGTTTGTGGTCATTCTAGACAACATAAATAAGGTGACATATCATAGATACAATGACATTACAAATTGAGATTATATAATATCATGAATACTTATTTATGTGTAATATAATTTTACTTTAAAAATTATAACATTTAAACATAGGTATCATGAGTCAAAGTGAAACACTGACTACAATATCTTCCTTTACATGCAAGAATCGATGACTGTTTTATTTATTTATTTATTCATCTATTTATTTACTTATTTATTTATTTTCTCATTTTAATCTACTGTCTCATGGTGAAAAGTAGTTTTATTTTATGTGCACCTGAACAGACTTCAAATCTAGATGAAAGACACCATCACTTGGATAGATAATCTGTTTTTCTCTAGTGATAATCTGCCTTCATGTTTCAATACTGCTGTTTACAAAAGGTCACAGACCACACACAAGTTCATCTTTAATCACTGAAATGACACATAAAAGAAAATGTTATATGCACATATTTAATGTAGAACAAATTCAACATAAAGGCAGTTTATCCTCTTTTGGACAACTCGTGCGTTAATAGGTAAATAATATTCTAATGGTAGCAAGTTTATAAACTTTAAGAAACTGTGTTTTCTTTGCTTTTTCTCTACCCAAATCTAGTAAGTCTTTGATGGAATTATATTGAATACAAATGTCTTTTTTTTTCTTCAAAAAAGTGAAGAAAAGTCAGGTGTAACTCATAGCCACACTGATGAATATCTCGCATATCACCATAAAACCTTCATCTGGCAATGGTTGGAGACACAGACAGAGACCCACATTGGACTGAGCTCCCAAGGTCCAGATGAAGAGCTGAAGGAGAGAGAACATGAGCAAGGAAGTCAGGACCGCGAGGGGTGCGTCCACCCACGGAGACGGTGGGACTGATCTAATGGGAGCTCACCAAGGCCAGCTACTGGGTCTGAACGAGCATGTGATCAGACCAGATTCTCTGAATGTGGCTGACAATGAGTGCCAACTGAGAAGCCAATGATACCGGCACTGGGTTTTGATTCTACTGCATGTGCTGGCTTTCGGAGCCTAGTCTGTTTGCATGCAAAGCTTCCTAGACCTGGATGGAGGGGGAGGTCCTTGGACTTCCCACAAGGCAGTGCACCCTGACTTCTCTTAGGACTGGAGAGGGAGGGGAGAGGGGAGAGACGCAGGTGAATGGGAGGAGGTGGAAAATTTTAATAAATAAATAAATTTAACAAAAAAAGAAAAGTGAAGAAAACAGTACTTGATGTTCATTTATGGTGTCCAATGATTGACACATTCAGAGAATACCTGAAGTGCCATACATACTTTCAGATAGGAACCTAATCCTCCTTTTTGTTTAAATACTACCGATCAGAAATTACATGGGTATAACAAACTCAGCGTTATCATAGTTAATTGAATAAGACCGCTTAGTCTACGGATGAATAGATGAAAAATACACTACCTATTTTATCATAACCACAGAAAATGAGACCAGGTCTTTAGGGTTTTAGCAACTTTACTAGCCATAACAGATAATTACCCCAATATACTGCAATCAGCTTATTTAGGTTTCTCATTTGCTTTAAATCATCATGGATGAAGGAGTAAAGTGAACCTTGAACATCAACAAATGTCATTTTGGAATGTTACTCGTGCCTTGAATCCCAAATTGTTGATCTCCCTTCACAAGTCTTGCAAAATAACCTGGGTGGTCATGACATCGATAGTAGGAATTGCATCTTCTCCTAAACACGATCTTAGCTACTAAGTTCAAAGACAAAGTAGTTTTAGAAAATGAGATCCTGAGGGTCAAAGAAACTGAAGGTCTTTAGAATAAAGTCATCAACAAAGTTCTCTAAAGAAGAAAGATTTCTACAGAAAGTTTAAGAGAAAGACAGTAAGTTTCCGTTAAGCCAGAGCATTTCAACATGCAAAAAAGAAACGTGAGTCTGAAGTCTAGAGCCTTCTAAGTGGAGTTACTAAAAGCTGTGCCTTCCCTAGAGGATCAGAGGATGGGATTTTCACCTGTGGGCCATTGACTGCTGGGTATTTAAACCTCCACGGTGCTTTGTACCAGCGATTGGAGGTCCGTGTATCTGTCTGTCTCTTTGTGTGTTTCCTCAACCTCCAGCCCTTTGCCTGAAGCTCATGAACTGGATTCTAGAGCATAGAGTGCAGACAGGGGGGCGCGGGGCGCGGCACATTCCTTCATGCATATACTACATATATATAGAAAAAAAAAAGTTCCCCTACTAATTGTGCCTTGAACAAAGCAGGAAAAACAGCATTGTGTAGTTTTTGACTGTTTATTGACTAGAGAACAAAATATCAAACTGAGAGAAAAAACATGTTTTGGGGTGGGGGTGGGGGACTGCAAACTTTTCTAGGCTGGATGGTAAAGCTAAATTGATGACTGTTTATAATAGCAGTAATCCCTGCAAAACCAGTCATTAGCACAGTTAACAACTAATTTGTTCAAGTGTTAACTGCCCTTGGCTGTGCCTCAAGCTGTTAGCAAGCTGGTCATTAACTGCTGGTTACAATTGATTTCTTGGGGCCCTATTTAACAGAAATTTGATTTCAATTCAACACCCACGGAGACTAATTTTGATTCAGTAAATAAGTAAATCTGTTTTCTTAAAATTTGCCTTGGTACAATATTGTCTAAAATATTGGAAAATATCAGTGTTCAAGTGAAGCATACCTGATATATAAAGATAACTTGACTATTAATTGATTTTTCAACCCAGGCACTAAGTTTCTCATACGGTAGAACTGGAACCCAGCGAAGAATGAAATGTCTGCAGTGGAACACGTTTCCAAGCTATGTGTTTAAAATATCATTAAGCTGAATAAAATAATTGTATAAAATGGATAGTATTATACAGTAAATTAATTGGAAAATGAATGTCTAATAATGACTATGTATGAAAGAAGTATTTTTTTCTCCCAAAATAAACACAGCATTCACCAACATATAACCTGTGTTCTAATTCCAAATAAAATTCAACATTCATCTGGTGAAAATGATTACTAAGTTTAAGATTTCATATTTTCAGTCATTCAAAGAATATTTGATGAACGTCAGTGTGACAGCTAATATTGAATGTCAATTTGACTGGGTTTAGAATCAACATATAAACAATATCTCTTTATATGTCTATGAGACTGTTTCCAGAAATATTTGACTGAAGACAAATGCTATGTAAGGAGTGCCATCCCATTGATGGCTGTTGACTGCCGAAGAAAAATGAAGAGTTAGCTGAGCATCAACACTCCTCTCTCCCTTCTTCCTGACTCCAGACGCAACGTACCCAGCTATTAGCTATCGTTCTCTGAAATGACGGACTGTATCCGTAAGAACTGTAAGCACAAAGAAACCCTTCCTCTTTTACTTTGCCAGGTCTGTATGAACAACGAGTGATGAAAGGGAGCATGCTTCAACCTAGTTATGTTTTGTAAAACAACATTGACAAATTTGTGGTAATTTTAATTTCTAATTGTATAATAAAATATAGAATAGTATAGTTTCCATGTAACTAACATTAGACAGTATAAAAATGAGACTATTATTAGCAAGTATTCTGCTGGATTTTTTGTTGCACATTGAATAATTAGAGGTAACTTCAGTGAGAAATAACTTCAAAAGCTGAAAGAAGTCAGAGAATTCATCCAACTCTGGTCAGAGGGATCTGTACCAGGTCCTCTAAGTAAATATCATAGCTTTCAATTTAATATTTTATGGGACCCCTGATTTGGGGAAAGAGTGGGTCTCTCATTCTAGTATCTTCTTTTATTATGCATTTATTTCTGATAATTTGGAATTATTTTACATCTTTCCATGACTTTAATTTTTATTGAAAATAGTTTATTTTCATACAATATATTCTGATTACAGTTTCTTCTTCCCCAACTCCCCCCAGATCCTCTCTACCATCCAAAATCACATAAATCCATGATATTTCTCCTCTCACATGAAAATAAACAAAAGCTTGATAATAATGGTAATAAAATAATAATTATAAATAATAAAATATTATATAATAAAAGCAAACATACCCAAACAAAGCAAAACAAACATTTTAAAAGAGTTAAAAAAGTATATGATTATATTTTCTAATTCTCTTTCCTATAATACCTATGTGTTCTCTCCGTACCCTTAATTTACACCTATTCTTTATGGTTCTGAGGATGATAGCTTAGTTATCACCTACCTTCACAACTGATATGCACATATAAATATATAAACACATGCATACCATATTCATCTCCAAACAATAACTGATTTGACTTAAGACCCACTCCACAAGATGAAACTCATATATGACACTGCTTTGATAGCCAATAACCTACAAATGGAAACTTCTCTGATATAGACTGAGAAATACATCTATCTATGGGTAAAAAGACATCATTGGGATTTGTGTTACTAATGTATTACTTTAGCAAGATAAAACAGTAGGCTCCCTCCAAGGGTCTATGTCCTGTCTAAACCATAGGTTGTTGGCCTGATACTAAATTCATCTTATACAATGAGATTTAATGACACCAAAAATCAATTAATCACTTTCTAGATGTTTTGAAACTACACAATAGATTCTTAGGCCTTACATTAAAATTAGTTAACAATCCCCTTGGTTTTAATATGTAATATTTAAACCTTTTTGTTTTTATTAATTTTAACCTTTTATTTCATTTATCTAAGCTTCATTCCAAATTTTGTATCAGGTTAGTTTTTAAAAGGAAAAATTATAATTTGTTTTAAATTTTCATTTCTAACATTTCCTTTTGTTTTACCTGTTTTTCCATAAGTTGTTTCATTTCTTGTATGCTTTTCTACATTTGTTTTTATATTGAAGCTATATTTAGAAAATTAATTTGGAGAAATAATTGAGAAAAGAAAAAAGATACTGCTATTTATCACACTGTGTTTCTCTACCATTATAAAATTATTTCTTTGTAAAATTCAGACCTCCAGGTCCTCAGTAATGAAGTTCACTATGTTATGCACCTTATACAGTATGTAGAACAGGTCCATCTCCTGAGCTTTTGTGGATGTTTGGTAAATGCTCCACTACACTCCCTGGTTTTTAGCTGAAATTTTTAGATTTAATTTCTGTGGAAGCAAACAGTTTCCACTGATGTATTTTCTTCCTCAGTTCTATATCTTTCTAAACTACTTATTGATAATTATATTTTAAGATTTTTGTGCCTTCACCTTTCCAAGAAAATTATTGCTTTTGTTATTCTAGCTTGTCACACTGTGGGGGTTTTGTTCTAGTAACCCAGTTACTCTGATCCAGGAGAGATGATCCGGTTTTTCTTCTATCAAAGATTTTATTTTCCCCTTGTTTAAGTATAACATGAATCTAAATGTTTGGGAATAGTGATGCATACCCATATATTGTTTATAACTGTAAAGTCGATATTAAATAAATACCCATTTGTTTCAATTAGATGCTATATGTGTATATCTATGTAAACCTGCGTGTGTGTATTTGTATAAGTATGCATGTGTATGTATGTGTGTATGTGTGTGCCTGTCTTATTATGAGTGCATTCTTGTAATTTAGATCTTCAATTTGAAGTCACATCTATATTAATCTCAACATTTTCAGAAGCATGAATTTGTCTTAGATTTTTAATACTTTGAAGCAATGAAAATTATCATAAATGCATGTGGCAACTTAGGGAGAATGTCAAGAGTAACCACCTAAATTAAAGAAAAACCTTTGAAAACTATGTTAAATGTTACAGGTAATATCCTATTAGGTTTTAAATAGAATGTGGAAAAAAAATACAGCACCTTTCTTTCAGTCATTATGACTTTTTGATTTAAATATTTCTGAATGTGTAAGGGATCTTGGCTCAATTTCATAACAATACGTCTCTCAGACACTTTCAAGTACCTGCCTTTTATTTTCACAGTTGTCCCACTTTCTGATAAGCCAATTGAGTTACAGAAGCGACACATTTCAAGCTGTGACACTTGTGGGCGGAAAATGGAGCTTCGCTACCCGAAGAAGCAATCTGGTGCAAAATGGGAGAGGGTCCTAACACGTTCACTTTCTCTCCTTCAAATTAGAGATAGGTGCTGGGATCTTAATTTTAAAACAGTAGGCACTGCATTATTTTTGTGAGCATATATATATATTTTATTTTATATAATTCTTATCCTTTTGAAAGGGAAAATGATATGACTTAGTTTTCTTTTGCCTTGGGCAATATGCCACTGTTTGATTTATCTTTTGTACTTGTCTTTCTTTTAACAATACGAACTGTTTCTCAGACAAGTGCAATGCTGTGTTTGACCCCACAGGGAAATGGTTTTCTTTCTAAGGAATGTGTACAAAGTACTTAATAAGTCATGTCATTCCATGATTTACTGTAGATTATACTTGCAGTGACTACAGTTAACTTTCTTGGTCTCTAGATGCCAACATTTTAATGAAAACAAGACATTTTCCACAAAATGTCAGTAGCAGAGTGATCAAAGTGCTGTGGGAGCAGTTTGGTGACAGGGTGAGCTTTGAATTTCCTATTCACTTTCCAAAACATTCACTTAAAAAGCATTTATTGAAGCTGAACTGCCTTTATCAGCCTGATCAGAGCTCCATAAAGAGCATGCATGATTCAACTGCCTTTCCAAGCTTTAAAAAATATAACTTTGATATATGCCTCACAAGTGCAGCACAATAGTTTCCATGCTCACGTTTGTTAAGATTTAGTGCCGCCATTAAAGAACAGAAGGGCTCTTTGGTGGCAATCCTCAGACATACCAAATATCCCAAAGCAAAACCTACTACAAATCAGAGATTAAGGTACTGACAAAAATTTCCACTTGATTGCCATTTTCTCCTTTATACCTTATATCAGGAGTGACGATCTGTTCGATCATATCTCTCAGAGAAGTGAATAGATATCCCCCCAGAAGAAAATATCAACTGAGAGATAAAAAGTGACATTTCATGTGCCTTGTCCAAGAGTCAGTCGATTTATTTAAAAGACAGTGTGTGAGTCTGACCTATACATGAAGTTTGTGGCATGTCTCTTGTCAAGTATTGATCACTGAGTCTTTGCTGTTTGCCTGCTGCAATGTAGCTAATAATCTCTTTTTATTTAGTTTGTGGCTTTGAATTCTTATCATGGCTTTGCTGATTTCTCAGGGACCTATTAGATCTTGCTTTTGCTGTGCAAATGGCTATGGAAATTAAACTTGCTGAAGCCCTTTTCCTGTGCAAATTCTCTTTGTTTTCCGTCAGTTCATGTGTCAAGTGGTTTGCATGCAGAATAGGCTACCTTTGGAAGCAGCTGGGTGCCATCAATCTTCATGACTTTGCTGTATACACTATTTCACCTCTACCTGGTTCAGTGGGTGATTGTAAAGGATGGCTGAGCAATCAAGCTGTTCCTTGTGACTGACATAGGCAATTCTATCTAACTCACCTCAGCACCGCTGGGTCAATGCTGGGCACTAAGAAAATTGGACACTAGGTGATGTGGCAAAATGTCCTTCACATTTTAACACACTGGCCATTTATTTTTGGTTTCAGACCTGTATTTTGAACTTGATCCACTAGCCTAAAAAACTGTTTTTGGGGTTGTTTTTTTTTTCTTTTGTGGTACATTTACACATGTTAAAAGAGTTTGTAAGGTTACTATAATGCCTTTATTTTTCTGAAAGTCATTATTTGTCATGGAATCTAAGAGAGAGATTTTCAAAAGTACATGTGGTTTATAGATGCAGTTATGCTTATTTCGTTTGCATTTCAAGATTATCTACAAGAAATGAACGTTAATTACTTTTCAAGACATTGCTTAGTATAGTTGAATAAAAGTATATATGTGTGCAATAAAATGTGTAACATTTAAAACATAACGTATAACATGTTACAATGAATGTTTTATTTCACCAAATATTATTTGCGTAAGTGTCCATGTGTAGATGTGTTTTAAAGTATATTTGTGTTAAGTAGTTGGATACAGATACACAGATATATAATATATTTGTTCTAGTATAAATATAGTAAGTAAATTGATCCAAAGTGTTCAAAAATTTGCAATATAATGTACCATGTCTATAGATCCCACTTTATATTTTTAAAAAAGGACACAACAGTAAATTTATTTTATTTGCCTGTATATAACAGGCCCACATTTCCACTTTATTTTCTGTTGATATAACAATAACAAAATGTTTTAGATTTTTTTAAAAAAATATTTACTTTATTTTCTATTATATGTCTATATGTGCATGAATATGAGTGTAAATGCTCATGAAGAATAGAAAAGGGTGCTGGAACCCCTGAAGCTAGAGGTACAGTGAATTGTATGCCACCAGACTAGGAATCGAGCTCAGGCCCTCTACAAGAGCAGTGTGTGTTATTTAGCCCTATTCGAATCACTCAAGATATTTCTTAAAAGCTCACTTATAATTAAGAAAAGAGAAAAAACAGTGCACTTAACTTTTTATTTATGAATCATTTCTGCTTCTCATTTTCATTTCTTTAACCAAAACTAGGACCATATTACACATATGCAGTAGTAAGAATGTGAGGGAGGAAACTAAATCTTTCAGCTACATGTATATATTCACTAAAAAAAATTACAAAAATAAAAAATAATTCTTACAAAACTAGCAAACAGTGTTTAGTACTCTGAATGTTATAATACCAGGGATTCAAAATAAATATATCCTGAAAATTTTGTGAACACCTCTTAAACGTATGCTATATAAATTCTAAAAAGGTAAACAAATTCAGAATAAGAAAGTATGTTCTTGTTTGTAGAATCAGTAATGAAAATACATAATCCTTAGTGATTACTTGTGACAAACAAAAGTTACTAATTAGAATATGCAAATTGCCCTAGTCTACAGCACCAGAAAACATAGCAATGTGTGAAAGATTGAGTTTTGATTAAGAAGTAATTTATTGATTTAGGAGCATTGACCTGGAATAATGTTTAACAACTTGGAAAACACACCATTGCACAAGCTAATCCTCCTGGGTAAAAACATAAAAAAAAAATTGAGGCCTAATCAAATGATGTTATGTCAGGTTTCTTTCTAAACAGTGAAAGAGGTGATTAAAATATCTAGAAACTGCTTTTGATAGAAGGACCATTTTATGTAATTAGATGATTGTGTTGCCTTGTAAAATCTAGATTCTCAACCACTCGTCATGTATGACGAGAAAGCAGTAGAGATAGGAAGCCCATTATCAAATTGACCTATGGGAAATTGTCCTGAACGCTACACCTGAAATGTAAGAGGTCATTGTAAACTGAGTATTGTGAGAGGTTCAGAAAGAACAGATCAACAGTACTCCTGTACTGGTGCATGAGATAGGTGTGATTTGTGTGAAATGTGGCATAGTCAATGAATAACTCTGGAAGCTCATTTCAAAGTTTAAAACTGCCTCCCATAGTTATAGAATATCATATCTCAAGAGTAAAAAAAAGAAAGAAGGAAGGAAGAAAAAGAAGGAATTGAAGAAGGAAGGAGAGAAAGAAAGAAAGAAAGAAAGAAAGAAAGAAAGAAAGAAAGAAAGAAAGAAAGAAAGAAAGGAGAAAATGATTACCACATAAAGAAAAAAAACATTTTTATACCCACTTTAATAAAAAAATTAGAGACCTAGGAATACCAGTATGTCTTTCTCAGTTCTTCAGACACGAAGCACATTTAAACCCAGACTCCTTGAATTAAGACTTGGAAGAATTATATAATCTCAACGTGATTATATGTATAACCATATAACACATTTATATGTGTAGCAGAGAAATGGAATATTTAAGTATGTTGATAGTTGTAATTGTCTGCTTATATCTGAGATCTTGGAGAAATATAACTGCCTTTTCTAAGACTGGAGTAAAATGCAAATAAGAAATTGAATCCTGCCCAACTTAGACCATTTCTATGAATCCTGTAATACACTCATTGACTATATTTCCAATTCATGAATTCATAAACAGAACAAGCACAAATGGTAATTGGCACAAGACCTCTGGCTTATATGTAAGAGCATACAAAAGCCCTACTACCTGATATTAGTGCCCACGTAACTTTAAATAAAACATTAGGCAATTGTAAATTTCTTATTACCACTAGTTTGGGTTATAGTTTTGGTCACATCCATATGTAACTCTCTAGAGAGAGTATGAAGAATGATAGTTGATTAGTACAAATAGAAACCCAAGCAGTGTCCTCAGTTCCTTCCACCAGCCAGGCAGAGGACTTTCCTAGGGCATCATAACACAAACTTAGGTAGCTACGGTGTCATCATTCACCTTTGAAATACGTTTTCTTGGCTTCTATTCCTTTACAGCTGAGCAGATAAGGACACATCCCTGTTTCAATATAATATGCAACATTGTGCGCTACACGTCAACACAATGGGTGAGCCTGCTCTCTTCCTGTCTGTATTAAGAGTTCAAAGATTTTCACATCCCGAGTTGTCCATCAGACAATTAAATAGAGTAACATTGCTCTTTCCATCCTGAGAATCATATCAACGTAGTAGAATATATCATATGCTTCTATTTCAGAACTTGGGAGACACAGCAGGGGATCACAAATTTGATGCCAGCCTAGGATACACAACAATTCCCAGGGAAGTCTGGGCCATGAAAGAATATATCTAAATGGAAAGAAAGAATAACAACAGACCACCTGGTGGGAGACTTTTTGTGATGTGATCTTCTTGTGTAAAGCTAACCCTGCAGTGATATGCCTGTAAAAATCACATAAACATTTTTTCCTGTTCAGTGTATGACAGGAAGATGAATATTCAATGAGATGAATTGTGTGTAAATGTGGCAACTGTTTGCAATATCAGTTTTGTAAAGAAGACTGAGGTAAGGCTCTTGTTTACAGTAAGTAATTGGCTTTTTTGGAGAAAAACACAAAGAAGAATTACAGGCCATTGTAATGACACTTGAGAGCAATACTCAGAGATTATTATGAATAAATGGGGTAGGGGGCAAAAGCAAAATAAAACTCAGACTCGATTTAGATAGTTTGGTTAGAAAATTGCAACAGAACATAGGCAGATGAAGGTGAGGTGAAAGAGCTGCTTCTTTTGTGTAGTGGTTATTTATAGATCCTTAAATGATAGTTAGGCCATGAAACGCAACATGTCAAAATGTCAACAGAAGTATTTTCTCTCACTAACTTCTGTTTCATAGGTGCTAAGTAACGGTCTCTGACTCTTGTAACCTATCAAACAAATACTGGCATCAGTGGTGTGTTTACAGCATCTCCTCCTCAGGTGCACCTGCTTACAAGGCAGGTGGTGCTATCTGATTGTTTATGGGCGCAAAATACAGGAATCACATTGAATTTAGTGAAGGACGGTGATAAATAATTTGTTCTGAAAAGTAACTTGCCCTCTATTTTTTTAAAAAACTGTGCTTAGAGGAGCAGAGCGAAGAATAGGTGAAATCTGTAAAATGTCAAGAATAATTAAGAAAAATGATAGTGCTAAATATCAGCAAAGAAAATGCATCTATCCTCCTGTGGTTTGTTCTTCCCATTTTCTCCCTTAGTGCCAAATGTCATTTCTAATTATTTAGAAGAGTGCTTGCAAAATGGCCATATATTTTTTAGGTGATTTTATATATCGCCTTGATAAATTACTGTTCAGATATATCCCTACATACTACTTCAATGAGGAAATTAAGCATTTACTGTTTTGAAATAGGGGAATTATAATTCAGTTAAAACTAGCCAAACAAACAACAACAACCAAATTACATCAGCTTTCCCAAAGGAAAAAACCAACTCATCTTTTAAAATTTTTGATTATTTTAAGGTTCAGGTACAATTCATCATTATATATGTATACATATACATATATATGTATATATACATATATACACATATATATGCATTTGCCAAGCCTGACAGCAGGAGTGCAATACCTGGTACTTACATGATTGAGATTACTGATTCTTCCTATTTTATTCTGAATGCTTCACATGTGCCAACATGTATAAACACACACATACACACAAAAACTACTAGCAATGTGCTGAGCTGAAGAACAAAGAGAAAAAAATGTGGAAGTAGAACGTGAAAAGTGTGAGAAAGCTCTTTCATCCTGTACAGTAACTATATTTAACATGTAGTATGTACTGAGGTCTCATATGCTCGTAATTTGTTGTTCTCATTATGTCTCTTGCTGACTAAACCTTTCCTAGTGCCTGGAAATACAGACCTTGCTATCCCTATCCTCCTCTTGACTTCTGAAATAATTCCCTTCTTTGAACTGAGGTTTCCTCCCAGATAGACAAAGTTGACTGTTTGCTTGAGGTACTGACTCTTTATTCCAGTGTTAAAATCCATCGCCATCCTACCCATGTTTTGTATCTCAGTCTTCTCGATGTTTCCTTTGATACCAAGGATTTCACTTACTTCCACCACTTTATTTACCATACCATGCAGTACACTTGGACTTTCTGCAAGTAGTGCTGTATTGTCAGCAAAGCACAAATTATTGAATCACAAGAGCCATTCTCTTCATCCTCCAGGGCTGTTGCTATATTAATTTCAGAAATACCTTAAAGAGCAGTGGAGAGTGGACACATCCCTGCAACACTCCTACAGTTACCTTAAACTGATTACTTAGCTCTCCACAGACTTTGACTGATGCAAAAGTGACGTTAAAATCATCTTCTGATAGTCCTATGATTTTCTCTGAGTACCTGTAGAATCTCAGTTTCCCAAAATCCTTTTCTTGAAATGCTATTGAATGCCTTCCTGAAGTCCATGGAACAGACATATAAGTCTTTCCCAAAGTCTTCACATTGTTTTGCCAGTTGCCTCAAAGTGAAGATCCTGATCAACTGTGCTTCTGTTAGCTCTAAAGCCATTGTGTCCCTCTGTTTGGATTTCCTCTCTTCTACCCTTGATCCTTCGCAGCATAATGGAAGAGAAGATCTTGCTGCTATGGCACAACAAACTAATGTCCCTGTAATCTGAGCAGTTCAGCTTGCCCTCCTTCTTGTGTATGGAAAATATGACTGTTTCCATTCTGTGGGAATCCCTTCATGTTCCCTTATCTCTCTGAAGAGCCTGAGTAGTGCTTCAGCCCCTGAGCCTATTGTCGCCACCTTCAGCTCTTCCACCATGTGGTCATCCACTCCTGGGACCTTCCTGTATTTCACTCTCCTGATAGCTTTCTCTGTGTCTCTCCTGTCAATATTTAATATTTCCTTATCTCTGCATTTGAGTGGCAGCTGAAATGTTTCTTGCTGGAGTCTATGTTGACAGCATTAGGGTCATTGTATAGGGTGTCAAAGTATTGTCTCCATCTTTGCTCTACTTCCCCTCATTCTGTTAATAAATGACCTTGCCCATCTTTAATCACCTGAATCTGAGGAGCTTATCTGGCATTTATCCATCTGATAACTTTTTGGACAGGTATGTTTTATTATGGAGTCTAGCCTCTTCAACCTCTTTGCATATACCTTGAATATACAGCTCTCTTTCCTTCTTTGCTATTCTCTTGACCTCCCTGCACAGACAGTTGTGGTGTTTGTCTTCATTTGGTCTTTAGCTTCCTTCTTTTTTTCTGCTGCTTGTCTTGAGCTGCCTTCTTTCTAATTCTGAAACCTGGCCAGTGAACCGCTCCCTTAATATGTTTGAGATGGCATGTTTCAGGAGGATTCTAGGCACCATCCAAAGAAATAGGCTGCAAAATGATGGCATTAAGAAACATCTTCAGGGAAGTAAACTACGGGATGTGGCAACGGCACTACAAATACTTCAGCCATGTTATGAGAATGAATGACTACAGATAGCTGAAGATAGTGTTGCTTGAAGGAGTGCATAGGATAAGGTGAAGAGGAAGGTCAAAAAAACATTGACATACACCAAAAATAAGACTGGAGCTTTGGGTATGATGGTAACACAATCATCTAGGACTGCCCAGGATAGAACAACTGGAGAACCACCATAAACAGGCTTCCCATGCATGCTTATGCATTGCCGGGGCATAAATGATGAATGATGATGTACTGAGGAGATTCAGAATACCATTTAAATTCTTTAAAACCTTGAAAGGCAAGCATGGTGCACAAATTAAGAATATAGGGACAAAGTGTGGACAACAAATGTATTCATAATTAATTAACTGTGAAATATACCAATGTATAAAACAAGTCCTTAGGTATATTTCTTATATTCTTTCAAAATGAAGATAAAAAATTAAAGAAAACCCTTTAATAATTATTCCCTTTATATGATGATGTTCATGGATAATACAGGACTATAGAAAACTGATATCAGTTATGCTTAATAGTTATCATTACAGCTATATCTTAACAGTAGACAAGTTATATTTTAACAGTAGACAAGTTTTAAATTTTTTCTGATATCCATATATTTTCATGAATAACAATTTTAAATCCTTAATTATCTAGTGAATTATGTAACATATATACATATATAGAGAAAAAACAAAATACATGTATAAAATGACAAAGATATGTTTCTTGTAGGTCTTATGGCTTTACTAAAAATAAGGTACTTAATTTTAAAAAAAATCATCTATATTTTTAGCATATTTAGGGGTGGGACAGGGTTGCATTTATTTGAGGTGTTGGCCAAGAGTGTTACATGAGAATCCCACCAAAACCCAGGTTGTTGCTAAGACAAAAGGTTGGTCTCTACAAACTGACAATAGGAGACTTTTGTTGAAGACAACACCTACACAACTCACTCAACAGGTAGAAGTTGAGCTGGTTTGTGTATGGAGATTTCACTACTACTCCCAGAAAAGTACTTTAAGTACTTTTGCAGTTAAAAAACAAACAAACAAACAAACAATAACCATGGGCACAAAGGCAGTCACAAAACCTTTGACCTGCAATCTGTCCTGCCTGAAAAATATGCTGAGGAAAAGGTGGCAGCAAACTTTTAAGACTAGCTATCTATTATCTGATTTGATTCAAGGCCAACAAGAAAGAACCAATACCAGCCGGACACTGCATACACAACTAGCCATCAGAGACTAGATAACTCAGAAACCTATGGAAAATCACATTTTTTATCTGTAGAAAAGTATCATAAAGTTTCTCCTATACATATAGATCAGTGCCTTATGCAGTTATCATCATAGAGCTTGCTCCAACAAGAGATGGAACACATGCAGAGAGCCACAGCCAGACATTATGTAGAGAGAGTCTAAATGAGAGGTTTCCCTTAAATCTCGCCCCTCAGCACTCAGGGAATCCTATGAAAGAGGAAACAGAAAGATTTTAGGAGGCAGAAAGAATAGAGGATTCTAGATGGACAACACCCTCTAAATCAATTAGGCAAGTGTCATATGTGATTACAGTGATTGAAACAGCAAGCACAGGTTCTACATAAGTTGCCAACAGATCTTCTGCATAAATATTACAGTTATTGCCTTGGTGTTTTTATGGGACTCTTGACTATGATAGCAAGTAGGTCTCTGACTCTTGTGCCTACTCTTGTGACTCCTTACCTCCTGCTGGGTTGCATGTCCAATTTCTATACGATAGCTTTTGCTTGATCCTATTATATTTTATCTTGTCATGTTTAGTTTTTATGTCTTAGAAGCCTGTTCTTTTCTAATAAGGGAAAGAAAGGGGGTGGATCTGGAGGGGAGGGTTGTGAGGAGAAGAGGAAGGGAAACTAAAATCAAGATGTATTGTATGAGAAAAGAAACTATTTTAATAAAAGGGAAAATGGAAAAAATGGATATGAGGTAGTTAAAGTTTATATGTATTTGATGCTCAGAGAACCTTAGTACAGAATGCATGAATATTCAATTTTCAGATTTTATTAACATCACCGAAAATAAGAAGTCATCCTAAAACTTTCCAAAGAAACAAAATACCTTATGTTTATATATTAGATGGAAAATGTTGAAAACAAGAATATTTAATTATTTATCAGAATTCTTGATTCTGCAACCATTTTTATGCTACACAGAGGATGCAAATGTGGAATAACCACTTAGCTTAACCACGTGTATGTTCCACTTTTAGTACTTCTATGTTGAAGACTTCAGCATTGAGTAGGAAATGAGGTATATATCTACACAGTTTAATATTGGGAAAACAACTGTTTTGTTTACATGTAATATTTTATGTAAATACACAATCCATTTTTAAGAAGTCACAGGAATGATACAGAACAAATTTCCTTTACTGGTTCTTTTGTCTTTGTGATTTAGTCTACATGTCCCCATCTTGCCTCACAGTCACCTGCTAAATTCAGCTTCTATTTAAACCTACTACATATTATCAATATTTTGTATTTTTTAATATAAATTTATGTACTATATGGACTATGTATTGTTCAACTTTGTTTTTGTTATTCAAATGAGAAGTTAAGCACTTCTAAATAGGCTCCGTAAAACAATCTATTGAAAATAGCATGTTAAATGGAGAACAGCTTGATGTATCTCCATAAAATCAGGAACAAAACTGGACTTCCCATTACCTCTTCCTCTTTGGTGGTGCCCCATTCAGGTAAAGACAATAATCGATAATCCTCTTGGGTATTTATCAAAGAGTGAGCTCAATATGATCTTTTTGTGCTTCTCTCTGTGTCATCCATCTGTCCCCATTTTATCTGTGCCTGACAAAGAGCTTTGTTCGATCTTTATTGAACAGCACATAAAATGTGGTACGGGTAAGGCACGAGGAATCTTTTGTCTTAATCACTGTTTACCAGCATGTACAAAGGAAGAGTTATTTCACTGACCCACAGTAACAATCAAGCCACAAAGGAAAGTTATTAATCTATATTCTCATCTTACTGCAAACATTTATTGTGGCTATGCTTCTTCACAGTTAATTTGAAACTGTTATCTGCTTTAACAAATGATTGTCACAATACACACATATATGCTCTACACTATTCTGGGCCAGGGACAAGGAAGAATTCATAATGTATCCCATTTCTATTCAAATATTCATTTCCCTGACAAGAAGACATAATGACCACTCATTTATTTGATAACTATTGTCATTACATGTAGTACATGATTTAGTCTTAAAAATGTAAATATTTACAAAGTCCTTAATATTTAGTCATAAAAGTTATTTTCACATTTTTTTTGGTGTAAAAGATAACACTTTTATTACTTTGTTTTGGATCCCCACATCTGTGGAGGAATAGGATACCAAAATTTTGTCATTCAAGTTTCCAATTTGAAAGTTTTAAGGAATGTCAATAGTGACACCAAAACCAAAACAGATCTTAGGAAGATAACTAGAAGTCACAAATAAATAGATAGTCAGGCATCACTAATTAAAATATATAACTAAAATATGGATACTTTTATTGAACCTATATTCAAAGGATGGGTGAATGATTACAGCAGGAATATTCAGGGCTGCTCTCTGAAAAAACCTGAGCATCAAACATTTTCTTGTACTGTTTTTTGTCAGTGTAATTTCCTTTCTGAGGAAACATCAGAAAATGCTGAAGGTCACAGTGACACAGACAGCATTTCAGACCCTAGAATGTGTTTGAAAGCTCCACACATTTTTGAAGGACACCAATTTTTTCCTTTAAAAAAATTTAAATACTTTTTCTGAATACAATATATTCTGATTGTGGTTACTCCTCAAAACCTCATCCCAGAAGCCGAGTGGTGGTGGCGCACGCCTTTAATCCCAGCACTCGGGAGGCAGAGGTAGGCAGATCTCTGAGATCGAGGCCAGCCTGATCTACAATGGCTAGTTTCAGGACAGGCTCTAGAAACTACAGGGAAACCCTGTCTCGAAAAACCAAATAAATAAATAAATAAATAAATAAATAAATAAATAAATAAACCTCGTCCCAGGTACTCTGCACTTCCCCACCCACCAAAATCCAGAACTTTCTTTCTCTTTGTCACTAGAAACAGACATTAAAAAAATTATTAAAATAGAAACAAACCAGAATAGGACAAAACAAACAAACAAACAAAAAGTTCAGAAAAGTACAAATCCACTTACGGACACACAAATGTTTGCACACACAGAATTTCTGTTTATTTTAAAAAAGAAACTAACAAACCATTATAATACAGAGCACCTCCAACAAAGGCTTTGAGTCCATTTTCTAATGTCCATGGACCGTTGTTAAGGAATCAGGCCTTGAGGGTGTTTTCGTTGTTGTTGTTGTTTTGTTTGTTTGTTTTTATTAAGTGAGGCTCCATTAGTGAAGCCTAATTATTTATCTGAAAATAGTAAACAAACGGAGATAGGCTCTGGGCTAAGGACAGGGAATTGGGTGCACTTCCTGTCTGCTTACTGGGACCACAAAAGGCTCAGTGCTATGCAGGCCCTGACTAAGGTGCCACAGGCTCTGGGAGTTCTTGACTTCATTGGTCCTGTTCTATTTAGAAGGTTTTGTATGCCCTCTTTTACCTCTTGCTCTTCCAATATTTCTGCCTTCTCTTCCCTGGGATTTCCTGAGCACGGAGTGGAAGGGTTTGATGAAACCATCCCATTTAGAACTGAATGTTCCATGGCATCTCATTCTTCACACAGATTGTTTTGCCATGGGTCTCTGCACTTGTTCCCATCTGCTGCAATAAGAACCTTCTCTGATGATGACTGAGCAAGTTATAGATCTAGGAGTAGAGCGAGATATCAATAGGAATCATTTGATTGCTGCATATATTTAGTTAAACGATAGTATTTGGTTTAATGATAAGTGTCTGGACTTCTTAGTCTGAGATTTCTGCCCAGCCAAGCAGTTTCAGGATGGGCTTCCTCTCACAAAATAGGCCTTAAATTGAGTCAGATATTGGCTGTTTAATCCCACAGATTGTGCTACCATTTCACTAGTGCACCTTGTAAGAAGACAATCATTTTAAAGTACAAAACTTGAAGCTGAGTAGGCGCAGAGTACCTTTCTGCATCCTAAACACTAGTCAATAGGGATGAAGTCTCTAGTTGGCCACCAGCTGTGCTCCCCCATGCTCATTGAATTATCTTGGTGTTGTCTTCAGCAACAGAGCCTTACCATTACATCTGGAGAGTGCTAGTCTTGGCAGTATCCTGGATTATTTGAGTTCTTGTGGAGGCCCATTGCCCAACAACTCAATTTGATACATCCCATCCCCAAAATTGGAGGATCATTTGATGGTGAAGGATACAAAGTTGGTGTACCATCTCCCTCTTTTCTTGACAATCCTTTTAAGATTGTCCTTAATATATGTATGTATTTTAGGAACATGCTGCTGTATTAGGTTTTCATATGGCATTTCTAACGGTGTTTAGTTTTATATGTTCCTTCCCCATATTTCTTTCTTTTCCCACCCACTTACATTTCACTTCTCAATTGCATCCCCTATTCCAGTCTCCCACCATCATCCATTCATAAGTAATTTTTCTATTACCCCTTCATAGGGAGGACCTAACACACACTCATGCGCGTGCACCAGTCCAATGTATTATATGTAACCTCTATGGTTATATTGACTAATGCCTATTTGTCAAATACTTAATATTGGACATCCTCATATAAGAAAATATATACCACATTTGTCCTGTTTAGTCTGTGTTACCTAGTTCAGGATAACTTTTGTTTCCTAGTTGTATTCATTTACTGGCAAATTTAATTTTCTTTAATGGCTGAGTAATATTTCATTGTGTAGATATACCACTTTTCTTTATCAACCCATTTTTCAATTGACCAACTTCTAGACTGTTACAAACATTTGGATATTATTAAAAGAGCAGAAATGAACATGCTTAAGAAAATGGCTCTGAAGTAGAAGGATATAGAGTCTTTTGTTTCTAATCCATAGAGTGCTATAGCTGGGTATTAGCCTATACCCAGATTTCTGTGAAACCATCACACTGTTTTCTATAGTATTCCCAACAACCATCGATGAATGTCTTACTTACTCCACATTCTAGCCAGAAAGACCTGTCATTTGTTTTTTCTTTTTTTCTTAATCATTCTGACAAGTATAAGACAGTTTTGATTTGCATTTCTGAGATGGGTAAGACTGTTGAGCATATCTGTAGCTATTTTTTAGCTATTTATATTTCTTTTTTTAGACTTTGATGTATGGATCTATACCACATATTTAATTGGGTTATTCATTTTGGAGTTCTTTGCATGTTTTAGATAGTAATATTTTGGGGTGTAATTAGTGCAAATATTTTCTCATCCTAACCTGTTTCTTTGTCTGAATGATAGTTTCATTTACTATACAGATGCTTTTCAGCTTTATGCGGTCCCATTGATAAATTGATGTTTTTAGTGCCTATGTTATCGGTGTTCTATTAAGAATGACTTTCTTTGTGAGAATGAGTTCCAAGGTATCCTACACATTTTTTTCCTCAGGTTCAATGTATCTGGCCTCAGGTTGAAGTCTTTGATCCATGTAGAGTTGAATTTTGTTCATGGCAATAAGTACTGATCTATTTGTTTTCTACTACATGCAACTATCCAATTTTTTTGGTTTTTTTTAATTTTTTTGCAACTATCCAATTTTACCAGCACCATATGCTGAAGTTTGAAGATGTTGTCTTTTTCCAGTGTTTTTGCCTTGCCTCTTTATCAAAATGAAGTTTCTATTCCTGTGGGAACTTTATATCTTGATCTTTAAACTGATTTCATTGATCAATGGTTCTGTTTTCATGAGAATACCATAGTATTTTTGTTTCCATTGCTCTGTAGTACAACTTGTGATTGATGTGGGTGATTCCTCTAGCAGTTTATTTTATTATTAAGCATTGTTTTAGATATCTTGGTTTTCTTTTTTCCATATGAAGCTGTATGCTATCTTATCAATTTTTATGAATATGTGTATTGGAATTTTGACTGGAATTGCATTGAATCTGCAGATTACTTTTGGCAGTCAGGCCATTTTTACTGCATTAATCTACCAATACACTAATATTATATTTCCATCTTTTTATATGTGTTTTTAATTTCATTCCTAAATTTTTTAATCTTTCTATCACACAACGCTTACTTGTTTGGTTAGAGTTACGCCAAGATACTTTAGTCTATTTTGAAAGGTATTACAATCTTTACTTCTTTTTAAAGTCCATTTGTCATTAGTATATAGGAGGATACTGATTTTTATGTATTAACCTTGTATCCAGTTACTTTGCTAAAAGTGTTTATCAGTCTAAGAGTCATCCAGGGGAAATTTTAGCGTCACTAAATTTATACAATTGTGTCGCATACAAATAAATATACACCATCTTCTTCCATTTCTGTTTTTATCCCCTTTATCTACTTCACATTTCTTTTTATCTAGCTAAGACTTCAAGAACTGTATTATATAGGTATGGAGAGAGTAGTAAACTTATCTAGTTCCTGTTTTTAGTGGAAATCATTGAGTCTGTCTTTTCTTGGGTTGTTATTAGGTGTGGGCTTGATATACATTAACTTTTTTGATTGATTTATGTCCCTTGTATACCTAAAGTACATTTATCATGATGTGCCATTAAATTTTCTTTCCAAAGGTGTTTTCAGTATCTAGTGAGATGATCATATTACTTTTTTGTCTTTCAGTCTGTTTATAAGATAGATTACATTTATTTATTTACATATACTCACCCATCCCTGTAAGACTGGGATGTAGCATACTTGATCTTTGTGAATGATCTATTTGATGTATCTTGGAGTGAAATGAGTAAAAAACATCTAGGCTCATAAAAGAAATTGATAGGTAACTCTGTTGGTTATTTATGTTTTTTAGGTATCAGGGTAACTGGGACCTTGCAATAATAAATGAGCAATAGTCCTTATGTTTTTGTTTTGTAGAATAATCTGAGAACTATTGGCTTTAATTTTTCTTTGAATGTCTGGGAGATTTCTGTGTAGAGATTATCTGAATATAGGCTTGTTTTGGATGGTAGATTTTAATTATTATTATTATGAATTATTTTCTCAATTTCATTTGTAGGCTTGTTTAATTTGCCCATCTGCTCTTGATTTAACTTTTTTTTTTTTTTCTCATGGTTTATTTTTTTTATATATTTAAAAATTTCCATCTCCTTCCCTCCTCCTCCCCCCTCTCTCCCCTCCTTCTCCCCTTTCTCTCCCCTCTTTCTCCCCCTTCCCTCCCCTCCCCTCCACCCATACCTCCCCTCCCTCCCTCTCAAGGCCAAGGAGCCATCAGGGTTCCCCACTCTATGCTAAGACCAAGGTCCTCCCAACTCCCCCCAGGTCCAGGAAGGTGATCGACCAAGCTGAGAAGGCTCCCACAGAGCCCGTCCATGAAGAACAATCAGAGCCCAGAGCCATTGTCCTTTGCTTCTCAGTCAGCCCCCGCTGTTGGCCACACTCAGAGAGACGGGTTTGGTCGCATGATCCATCAGTCCCATTCCAACTGGAGTTGGTGATCTCCCATTAGTTCTGTCCCACCGTCTCCATGAGTGAACGCACCCCTCTCGTTCCTGACTTTCTCCCTCATGTTCTCGCTCCTTCTGCTCCTCATCGGGACCTTGGGAGCTCAGTCCAGTGCTCCAATGTGGGGCTCAGTCACCTTCCCCATCTGTCGCCAGCTGGAGGTTCCCTCACGGTCCTGACTTTCTTTCTCATGTTCTCTCTCCTTCTGCTCCTCATCAGGACCTTGGGAGCTCAGTCCGGTGCTCCATTGACTGGTGGTATATATCAAGAAAATTATCCATTCTTTTTTCGATTTTCCAATTTAGTAGATTGCAGATATTTTAAAATTTGTCCTAATTGTCTGTTGTTTTGTTTTCTTCTTTATCTAATTTTTTAAAATTATATTTTTTCTTTTCCTTTCAGTTAAGGAATTGAAGAATTTGCCAATCTTATTGAATTTTTCAAAAAACTCTTTGCTTCATTGATACATTCTATTGTTTTTCCTATTGCTTGTATGTTATTGAATTTGATTAACCACCCATCTACTCCTTTTGGGAGTTATTTCTTCTTTTTGTTCTAGAAATTTCTAGTATGCTATTGAGTTATTAATGGGTGATCTCTCCCTTCTTTATGAACTTGCTTCTTAGTATCACCTTCACTGTCTCCCATTAGTTTTGATATCTTATGTTCTTTATTTTTTTTTACTTTTATTCAATTCTAAAGCACGTTTAATGTCTTTCTCAATTTTTTGACCGATTTTTTCATTCATAGTGAGGTTTTCAATTTTCATGAGTTTGTAAGTCTCCTGTCTTTTTGTTGTTATTGTTTTTGATATACGACTTTAATCTTTGGTGGTCAGATAAGATGCTTGGTGTTATTTCTATTTTCTTGCTTTCTGTTCAAGTATACAATTAATTTCAGAGACAATCACATGAGCTGCCGAAAAGAATATATACTCTTTTGTATTTTGGTGAAATGTTCTGTAAATACATTTAAGGTCCAGTTTTTATGACATCCTATTATCTCCTTCATTTCTCCGTTAAGTCTTCATTTGGATGACCTGTGTATTGGTGACAGTTGAATATTACGGCAACCTCCTCTCAGTTTGTGAGGATAAGTTTGTAATTTCAGCTATAGTAGCATTTCTTCCATGTACTTTATGGGAAGATTTCATGGGCTCCCATCATTTTGTTGTGGCAGTTTGCACTTTTTTCCACTCTTAATTTTACTGGTCTGATTTTTTTTGTGTGTTTTCTTGAGAGTGGTTAATTTTTTCTGGTTAATATTTTCACTGAAATACCTTCTGTGCTGCATATTTGTAGACAGATGCTGTTTAGAATTGGTTTTATCTTGGAAGTTTTTTTCAATCTACTGTGACTGAAAGTTCTGCTCGATGTGATAGTCTGCTCTGGCATCTGTTGCCTCTTAGAATTTGTAGATCAGAACATCTGTCTAGGTCCTTTGTCTGTTAGAGTCTCCATTGAAAAGTCAGGTGTTTCATATAGGTCTGCATTTATGTGTAATTTGTTCTATTTTCTTTGGAACTTTTAATATACTTTATTATGTATGCTCAGTGTTTTGATTCTTTTTTTTTTAAAGATTTATTTATTTATTATGTATACAACATTCCTTCCGTGTATGCTTGCATGCCAGAAGAGGGCACCAGATCTCGTTATAGATGGCTGTGAGCCATCATGTGGTTGCTGGGAATTGAACTCAGGACCTCTGGGAGAGCAGTCAGTGCTCTTAACCTCTGAGCCATCTCTCCAGCCCAGTGTTTTGATTCTTATATGCTGTGGGGAATTTCCTTTATGTTTCAATCCAGTTTGTGTTTTATGGGCTTCTTGTAGCTTGACAGGGACCTCTTTTCAGGTTCGGGTTTATTTTACTCCGCAATGTTGTTGAACATATATTTTCTTTATCATTAACCTGAACTTTTCTTCTCCCTTTTTCCTATTCATCATAGATTTAGTCTTTTCATAGTGTCTCAGATTTCATGGATGTTCAAGTATGGGTACTGTGGGTTCTGGGTTAAAACTCTTTCTATGTATTGCGTGAGTGCTGGTGCAATGGAATCTTGTTGGGCTAGAAGGACAGTAGGGGGGCTGAGGGGACCCATGTGAAGTGGGAAGGATATATCTGCCTGAAAGATCTTTCAAGTCCCCATGAAATGAAGGAAGAGATGAAAGGCAAGCGCCTGTGGGTAACCTGTCACAACAGAGCTGAGGATGACACTGGGAAATGAAGGACTAGAAAAAGAGCCAAGAGTTCTTAGATTGTCTGCTTCCCTGGCCTGGACCAATGGATTTTCAGGGAAAGAGTCCATCTTGAGTTAGCTGAAGAGAAAGTGAACGAAATGAGAGAGAAATGCTACAGGAGAACTTCTAGGAAGGACTCTGCAATGGATCAGAGAGGATGGAGAAGTTGCAGGAGGTTGTTTGCTGTTGATCTGGGCAATTGGAAGTGGGGGATAGAAAGGACAGTGAAGGTCAACCAATCTAATCTCCTGATGGCCAAGACCAGCAGGATGCCAGGGAAGATGGCCTTCTAATTTGACAGGTAAAACAAAGATTAGGGGTGAGAGAGAAAGGAAGTAGGAGGAAATCATCTTTTTTCTGTATTCTTGACTTAAGTTGTCCAGTTTATATATGTATTAAGAATTTATGCTACAATAGTTTTCATTTTAAAAATAGTTAATTTGAATGTTGCAGGTGATTTATCATATTACAGGTCAACAATTATTTAGTACAGATAATGTGTTTACTTCACATGGGAAATATTTTTACTCAAGTTTTTTATTTTTATTTAGTTATTTATCATCTATCTATCTATCTATCTATCTATCTATTTTTGTTTTTCCTAGTCAGAGTTTCTCTGTGTAGTAGCTCTGGCTAGCCTGAAATTAGCTCTTATAGACCAGGCTGGGCTCAAACTCACTGAGATCTGCCTCCCTCTACCTCCTGAGTGCTGGGATTAAAGGCATGTGCCACTACAGCTGCTTATTTATTTTTACCATGTGTGTGGAATTACTTTGTTTCTATTCCTGTGTAATCCATATATGTCTGGAGCGTATGTTCAAAGTAAGTCTTCACATGACACTAGAGTTACAAATGATGGCCAGCTATGATTTGGGTCCTGAGAACTAAAAATGGATCCTCTGCATCAGCATTTAGTGCTCTTAGCTATTGGATAATATATACGGGACCATTACTGAGAATATATGTGCATGTTATATTTTCACTGCGAAGACTTAAAAGAGTTTCCTTTAACATTGGGACTAGAATATACATCTTATTTTTGGGTTAGAAGTTGTTAAGTCTTGGTTGAGACACATTTTTATTACCATATAGAGGTCTGTTTTTTCATTTCAAGAAAGTGTTTGTAAGTCTTTGTCAAATTTGTTAACATCATAAGTGTCGATATTTCTTATCTTTTTAAAATGTGCCTCCAATAGTTGTAGAAAACAATGTCTGAGAAACACACGCCTTTTTCCTGTCTCTCTTCTTTCTTAGTTAACAGTTTTGTAAAACTTTGTATCCCACAGAAAAATGTTATATATCTTCCATAGGATTTTTAAAAAGTACATTATCCAATAATAATTATTTAGTCTGGTGATACAACATAAAGACTTTAAAATTACCAAAAAAAAAAAAAACCCAGCTATTTAACTATCTGTACCAAGTTGCAAAGAGCACTAAATTGTTCCTTACAAACAATTTAATATTACATTTACTTAATTTTTGAAACTTTAATATTTAAAATTCTTAGAGTGCAAAACAGCATATTGTTATTGAGTCAATTTTTACGTCTATGTTTGTCTGCATTGCATTATGTACAGTCTGACTTCCACATAATTGATCTCTTATCACAGTATGCTATTCCCTTGATATTGTAATGCTTCTTATATTAAATTTTTCATCAGATGATGTTATTCATTTTTTTTACATTTCAAAACTTTGCTATTTTCTCAGTTAGATGTCATAAGACCACCTCAAGTTCAAAGAATGGTGTAAAAAATCAGTTAAGCTTGATATTATTCTTCTGAAATTATTGAGTTTAACCAACTTATCTAAAAGTTTAGTATTTAGTGTGAATAGTGTCATTGTAGGGAGATAGCATCCAGATGATTTAAAGCATTATTTATATTGTTTGATAGATTTTTTGACTCTAACTTTGATGTTATTTGTATAATTTCATTAGATACATTGACTATAACCAGACAATAAGTTACCAAATTTTTATATAATAGTTTCTTTAAAAACTTAAAATATTTTTATACAGCTTCTCTATATTGGTGAGATGTGTCACTTTTTTAAAATCAAATATTCAATAATTATGCTCATAATGAGATTTAATCAATTGGCTAGATGTGTCCTTTCTCACAGAGAGAATTCTCTGCATTCACTAACCATTGTAGACAAATAAACCACTCATTATTATAAGTTTTATAATATCTTAGAAAGAAATTGTCATTAATTAGTCCATCAGAATTATAGAAGTAACAAGTATATTTTAATTAAAAGAATGCATATATAGGGTAAGATTTTGTGAGATGTAAAGGGTTATATTTTCTGACAAAATATAATTGGAACATTTCACCAGAGGCTTCTTCAGTAATACTCAAAAGATCATCAGGTTGGCAGGGATTTGGAATATCTCAGGAGGGCTGAGAGTTATTGCAATAACCAGGACTATTCTCTGGCTTTTGAATACACCACAGGCAAAGTCTGTGCATTGATTACAAATGTTTCAATTTTAATACTTGCTGCATACTTCTTAAATATCACCTGGCTTAAGAATTAAAAGGATCTCAAGAAGTCATTTGGGTTTTTAAATAATTCTGAAAGAATAAAAGTTTTCTTCGAAAGGTTAAAAGAACCCATAACTCTTCAAATAGAGAAAACATAGATGATCTCTTTTGGTAATTGTTAAAGGTCAAGTTTTAATCTAGTGCCTCACACTGATAATAGGGAACAGCCGGTATCTTGGAGTTGAAGGTCAAAACAACACTCTGCACTCAAAGAATGGTACAATAAAATCAATTAAACAGTATATTTTTCTTCTATATTTTTTGTGTTTAGGAAACTTTTTTAGCAACTTACTTTAAAAAGGCATATTGAATGTGAATAATTTTACTGTTATTAGCAGCTGAATCTTTCAAATCAATTGCAATGTGGAAGATAAATATAAATAAGGATTATCATAGAATCTAAATATTCTTATTTTATTTTTATTTCATTTATATGGAATAAAATAGCTTCCATGCATTAGTTAGTTAAGAAATACTTCTGTAACTGAAGTCATGAGTAAAAGATTCAACACCAGGGATTCCATTAGGTCTCGTTGAGCTTGTAGTAAAGAAAGCAAAACACAGGAAAGCAATGTGAACACGAGACAGTTTTGAGAAGGAAAACGGGTATTTAACCTACATTTGATGTACTGCCATGAGCTTTATATTTAAATAGAGGAATGATTGACAGGAGTCTGGCTGATCAGTATCCCACATCTGCAGAGTGAACACAATGAAAGTCATTATTGTCTGATTTGACAATTCCACTCCCATGAAACAGGTGTTCCTGCTGCACAGAGGAGGGAGCTGCTCTCATCATGAATGCATCATCCTGAGCCTGCACTGGTCAGTAATCAAAGAGAAATTCAGTTTCAGAACAATGACTGGAAACAGACATTGTTCTTTGAGGTTCACTACTAGCATATTATAACATGACTTGGCAACTCTTATGCTTGTGCCTTTAATCTTGGAAGAGGATGAGATAGGTTGCATTTCAAAGAAAATCCAGCATTAATCAGGTCCCTGACTCATAATCTAAAGACAAAGGAGATACATGTCAATAGAAAGCAGGAATTCATGCTGCTTATAGTTAACCTTTAGTAGCAAGTGAAAGCTCAAATGATAAGCAAAATGAAAGTTCCAATGGGAAAGTCTATTTACTTTGTTTTTATTTTAAAAAATTATGTGTTTTTCACCCTTCCTTTTTCTAAAATATCATTAAATATAAAATATTTATTTAACTGTTATTATTAGAAAACTACCCAAAGTTCAAATCAAACATGTTCTAAGTCCCTATAGCATAGCATCTATGTTATAAACTAAGCTATATCTGAAAGTTAGGAGCTACATTAAAAGATTCAGTAATTTCAGTGGCCTATAATTCTTTTTTATAATACAACTGTGAGACCAGGAGTTTTATGACAACCTTTAAAGATGTCAAACTGGGCCTAAATATTGTTAACATTTATAGTATGTATGTGTAATAGATAAAAATTAACACTTCCTCCTTGCTTTTGCCTGAATTTCCTGTTTGTCTGCTATTCCCTAAAAGATTTTCTCATTGACTGATTTCAGAGACACAGAGAATTCTATGGATACACCTATTAAGTAAGTGCAGAAGGGCTTGCGTGGAGTGAGAAATTAAATACATGCAGAAAAAACACTATGATATTATATTCTATGAAATTTAATAAGGCAAAAGAAGACAGTAGAAATGAAATAAAATTACTTACTCCATACATCTCTTAGGTCTAAGTACAGACAAATAAATAAACAGAAAAACGATAACAAAATAGTTCTTTAAAAATCTACAGTGGATAAAATTTATTTGCCTTTGCTAGCAGGTATCAATTACAAAATAGCTTTCAGGTTAGGAGTGGGTCTTTGTATGCTCTTATTCCTCTCCAGTATTGAGATTTCGTCCGGTTTGATTATGTGCAGGTTTTGTATGTGTTGTCTCAGTCTCTGTGAGCTCCTGTTGTGACTGGATGACATTGCATCCCTGGATTTATGCAACTTCTCTGGCTCTTTCAGTCTTTCAATTTTCTCCTCCTCCTAACCAAAATGTTATTTGCAATGGATATCTGCAATGAAGGGGAAAATCTGTTTCTACAATGGAATGTCAGTGAATGAATCAGCCACATTCCCAGGACATGCCCAGAATTAATGTGTATTTGTGTGTGGTGGAGAGGAGGGGAGGTTGCTTTATTTTGTATGAGGGTATGGGTTACAGAGCCAAATCTAGTGGACTCCAAGTACATAAAGAAATTTTTAAAATAGAATCCTGGGTGCCAACTCACTAGATTTTTGTTTACACAACAATAATTAATTATCACTAATTATTAAAAGAATGCTGATATGGTTTGAAGCATAAAATGTTTTATAAATGTATGAATTTATATATATGGATATATATGGATATATATACATAACACTCATATCTAGTATTATTTTCTTGACACTGAAAAACCTAAAAGGGAAAGAAACTCGGCTGTACCTAAGATTTTTAAATTTCTTTCCAATTATTCCAGTCTAATATAAGTAAAAAAAAAAAAAATTCACCGGTTACGCCTAAGGGTGCCCCTAAGTTCTCTATATAGAATAGCTTATAGTCACGGAAAATTTTAATATGGGTTTGTAGTTCAATATATATGCTCTGTGTCTTCCCACTCATTCCCAAACCAACAGTAAATCCAGTGTAAACACATTAAAATGCATCTGTGATATTCTATGCAAATGTAAATCAAGATCATTGCATTGTTCTTAACATATTTATGATATTCAGGACATAACTTCCTTTCAATACAGTATCACTTTTAAGAGCCTATGATAGAACTCATAGACTCTATTACCATATTCCCTACAGCAGTATCCACAAAGAAATAAGGTGCAAGTTTTTCAGCTTAGCAGCAGAAATATCCCTTTCCAAACAATGTGAATACTATTCCTGAGACAAATTATCTACAAAACTAAAGTAAAATGTTTTACTAATATGTAGTTTTTAACTATTGCTACTTTATGAATATGGAAATGTGAGCCGGGCTTTGGTGGTGCACACCTTTAACCCCAGCACTCAGGAGGCAGGGGAGGCAGAGATTTCGAGGCCAGCCTGGTCTGCAAGAGCTAGTTTCAGGACAGGATTCAAGGCTACAGAGAAATGCTGTCTCGTAAAACATAACAAAACAAAATATGGAAATGTGTATCTGCTTTCTGTCTGTCACCTCTCTTTCTTAATATTTTATTTTTTATGAAAACGTAAAGTGATTTGAAAGAAAGATGTATTTTTCAGAAGTGGTGAGTAACTTTCTACTCACCTTTTCATTGTCTTCTATTTTTTTGAAAGCAGCTCACTCTCTGTAGCCCAGGCTAGCCTCAAACTCACCATTATCATCTTATTTCAAGCTTCTTAGTGCTGTAAGAACAGAAAAAAACAAAATAAGGGTTTCTTGTCATGTTTTGATGCACAGAAAATGCTAATGCATATCAGATGTACTTTTGCTTTCAAAATTGGTTTCTTGAAAAATGAAAATTTTCTAGTCGTAATTTCCTAGAAGATTTTCATAGTCTCATCTATGACAAGTCTTTCCACTAACACTCTTCAGAAATATCAATATATGAATATTACTTAATTTCCTTGATGCTATGACAAAATACCTGAAATAATGCAACCAAAGGATTGAGTAATACACTGTAGCTCACATTTTGAATGCAAAGTCTATAATTAGCAGAGAATTCATGGTACTAGAAACATGAGACAACTGTATGCATTGAGCTGAGAAGCAGGGATAGAGAGGTTCTGGTGTTCAGTTTGCATTCTGATTTTATTCAACCCCGGATCCAAGTTTATAGAAGCATGATGCTCACAAATATTGTAGATCTTTCCACTTCAAATAATCTGCTCTAGAAAATCCCCATGAAATATTTACAGGTGCTCATATGTTAGATCTTTCTCAATCCTACCAACCCAACCAGAAATCAATCTTATCTTTACAGTGTGTTTCTAATTACTTTAAATATCTGTTACATTATATTAACATTTAAGGCTTTTCAAATTGTCCAAAGATAATTAATAAGCTCTCATGTACAGGAGAGTACAGAATTTTATAACAATCAACACATGAAAGTCCTTACTGTGGAAGCACAAGATGAACAAAACTGAGAACATTTCTAACCCTGTCATGGTTAATTTGGCCTTGAAAGAAATACATACCTGGACAAATAATTTTAAAATTTGATACAGATATGAATAATTTACATTGGTATAAATTTTGCCTTATTGGTAGAAATTTAAGGTCTATTTTGTTATATGTATATGTATTTCTGATACTGATTAATGTATTGTGATTGTGTAGTTCATTTAAAAATATAATGTATATAGGTTGTTAATGGATAGTTATCAATAATAGTAAAAGAATCTCAAATGGCCAAAAGACACTTAAGGAAATATTCATCATCCTTAGCCATCAGAGGAAGGCTAATCATAACAACTCTGAAATAATATCTTATTCCTGTCAGAGTGGCTCAGGGCAAAATCAAAATAGCTTATACTGGAAAGAATGCAGAGTAAGAAGAACACTCCTCCATTGCTGGTGGGGATGTAATCACTTACAACCACTTTAAAAATCAGTTTGACAGTTTCTCATAAAATTGAGAATCAACCTACCTCAAGACCCAGCAATACAATGCTTGGTTATATACCCAAAGAATACTGAATCATACTACAAGGACATTTGTTCAACTATGTTCACAGCATCATTATTTGTAATAGCCAGAATCTGGAAACAACCTAAATGCCCATCAACCAAGGAATGGATAAACAAAATGTGGTATTTTTATACAATGAAGTACTACTCAGTGGTTAAAAAAAAAAAAATGACATCTTGAAATAGGCATGTAAATGAATGGAAAGAGAAAAAAATCCTGAATGAAGTAAACCAGACCCAGAAATATGAGCATGGTATGTACTCATTCATAAGTGAATACTAGCTGTAAAATAAAGGATAAGCAAAGGATTGAACTTATGAGAAGCTAAGGAGAAAGGAAATAGACAAGATATCCTGAGAATATTGGTAGCATCGGGGTGGGGAGGGTAGAAAGGAGGGTAGAAGAGGAGGAGGAGGGGAGAAAAGGAGAAGAAAGGAGAACTTGAGGAAATGGGTTAGTGGAGATGGGGTTAGGACAGGTGTGGAGAGAAATGAAAGAGAAAATTTGGATGACTATCTTAAATGTCACCATAGAACCTTCACCCAGAAACTAATGGAAGCAGAAGCACAGATCCACAGCAGAACAATGAGCTCACAAATTCCAGATGAAGAATGGGAGGAGTGAGAATATAAACAAAGAGGTCAAGACGATGATGGGGATACTCACTAAAAGAGCTTATTTGAGCTCATCAACTATGGCCACAGAGAGAAAGAACCAGCATAGGACCAAACTAGGACCTATGAATGTGGGTGACAGTTATATGGCTGGGGCAGACTGTAGGGACACTAGCAGTGGGACCAGGATTTATCCCCGACTGCTTGTACTGGCTTCTCGGGACACATTCTCTTTGGACAGATACCTTGCTAAGCCTATATAGTAGGGAGGACCTCGGTCCTTCCTCAAAGCATTGTGCCTTACCCTCTCTGAGGAGTGGATTGGGAGTCGGGGACAGGGGAAATGTAGAGGAGGATGGTAGGAGGGGAAGGGGTAAGAACTGTCCCAGCACTCGGGAGGCAGAGGCAGGCGGATCTCTGTGAGTTCGAGACCAGCCTGGTCTACAAAAGCTAGTTCCAGGACAGGCTCCAAAGCTGCAGAGAAACCCTGTCTCGAAAAAACCAAAAAAAAAAAAAAAAAAAAAAAAAAAAAAAAAAAAAAAACCACACACACACACACAAAGAACTGTGATTGGTATGGTATGCAAAATGAAAAAAGATAGTTTTTTTAATTAAAAGAAACATTGATCTTGTATCCTGCCACGTTACTGAAGGAGTTTATCAGCTGTAGGAGTTCTTTGGTGGAGTTTTTGGGGTTGCTTATGTACACTATCATATCATCTGCAAATAACGAAAGTTTAACTTCCTCCTTTCCAATTCGAATCCCCTTGACTCCCTTATGTTGTGTTATTGCTATTGCTAGAACTTCAAGCACTATATTGAAGAGATAAGGAGAGAGTGGCTAGCCTTGTCGCGTTCCTGAATTTAGTGGGATGGCCTTGAGTTTCTCTCCGTTTAATTTGCTGTTAGCTGTCGGCTTGCTGTAAATAGCCTTTATTATAATTAGGAATGACGCTTGTATCCCTAATCTCTCCAAAACCTTTATCATAAAAGGGTGCTGAATTTTGTCAAATGCTTTTTCAGCATCTAATGAGATGACCATATGGTTTTTTCCTTCAGTTTATTTATATGATGGATTACATTGATAGATTTTCATATGTTGAACCAGCCCTGCATCTCTGGGATGAAGCCTACTTGATCGTAGTGGATAATTTTTCTAATGTGTTCTTGGATTCTGTTTGCCAGTATTTTGTTGAGAATTTTTGCATCAATGTTCATGAGTGAGATTGGCCTGTAATTCTCTTTCTTGGTTGAGTCTTGAACAAGAGAGCACTAAAACTTTATGACTTTATCTTAGATACATGAACCTATCATCTGAACCATAGCTTTTATTATTTAGACCAATTTTGGTAGAACTTATCTGTATCCATTTATAAATTTGTTGATAATTGGCAGTGTCTTCTTTCTAGTTACTCCAGAATGATCTAAGCTAGGGTTTCTTCCATAGAATTTTCCCCCTCTCTGTATGATTCTAGTTGAATTCTTGATTTTTTTTTTGTAAAGTTTTTCTCATAAACTTCCATTCTATATAACATAATGCAAACATCCTCACAAATTAATGAGATACAATAGTATATTTTTATGTCTAACATACTCCTTCCTTAATAATCCTGCATCTTTGGAGACAAATTTGCACAATTTTAAATGCATTCATAATACTATAAGCTTATAAATGATCAATATCTTTGCAGATTAAAAGTTAAATACAAAAAGGAATGGGTATTAATGAGTATTTTCAAGGTTTTATTTCTAAAAGAAATGCATTTTATTCTAGTAGAAGAAAGAAAATACAGAGACTCACAACCAGAAAATGTGGAGAGAATCCGACACCTTTACTCAACACCTAAATATTATGTCTCTATGTGTTGTTGGACAACACTTTGTAAGTATTTGTCACTTGTATTTTAATAAAATGCTGATTAGTCAGTAGTCAGGCAGGAGGTATTATCAGGGTGACCAGGCAGCAAGTAGAAGAAAGATGACCAGGCAGGAAATAGAAGCAGGCAAGGAGAACAGAAGAATTCTGGGGAGAGAAAAGAATCAGTCAGCAGTCATCACTCAGACACACAGGAAGCAAGATAAGAACACCTCACTGATGAAAGGTACTGTTGGGAGCAGTGAGACCACAGATCCTGAATTTCTTGTAATCCCCTGATCTGAGTGCCTACAGCTGCTCTGAGCAGGAGACCTTCAGAAGTTCCTGATGGCAGGAGAGTGGTTTCTGGTGGGTTTGGCTGGAGCATGGCTATCACTATATAATCTGCCCCTGAACATAAAAAAGGGGGCATTCTTGGGGAATTCAAGGATGACCTGTGTTGCTGTCTGTCTGTCTGTGTGTGTCTGTGTATTTTAACTTCCTGCCCCTTGCCTGAAGCTCGCGAACTGGGTGCCAGCGCACCAAGCGGAGACACGGGGCGTGGTTCACAGCAAGGTACAAAACCACATGTACAACACAGACAAGAATTATGGACTAATATAAGTTATAAGAGTTATAAAAAGCCTGAGCTAATAGGCCAACCAGTTTATAATTAATGTAGACCTCTGTATATTTCTTTGGGATGAATGGCTGTGGGACTGGGCAGGACAGAAATCTCAGTCAACATCCATGAATATCTTCCCCAGGAACCCTGAGGAAGAGGAGGCAGAAGAGTGGAAGTGCCAGATGGGATAGAGAAGACCAAGTAAACAGGGCCCTCTAAGTCAACATGAGCAAAGCTCATATGAAATAAATGAGACTGAAGAAGCATACACAAGGCCTGTATGATCTGCTACAGATAGGAACCAAGTACTGAAAGAAGTGGACATAAGGCCCACTCTTTATCCAGAAACTATCTCCAATTAAAAACTCCTTGCAAAGGAAAATGGTTTTTCTCCAATAAGACACACAGGGAATACAAAATGCTAAAATACTCTTAAAAGCATCCCCATGCTCAGCAACAAAATTTTCAATGGTTCAGTGCCTAATAATGGTTAGTTGGGATTTTTATTTATTTTTCCTTAAAGGTCTTTTGCATATTTATTATGAACTAAGGTTATGGATTTTAAGGGAGTCTTGTGTGGGCAAATGTATGGGTCTCCGCATCTATGTGTTTCTTTTGCTTTTACTTTGCCTACTTTTTGTTGATTTGTCCTGTTGTGACTTTTGTTTTATCTTATTTTATTTTATTTTATTTTTATTCTTTAGGTATAAAAAATGGTATCTCAAAGGGGGGTATGGGTGTAAGGGGAGATGGGGAGAGAAAAGTGTGAAGGGAGGATGGGGAGAGCTTGGGGGAATGGGATGGTTGGGATATAGGAAGGGTGGATATGGGAGCAGTAAAGCATATATCTTAATTAAGGGAGCCGTTTTAGGGTTGTCAAGAGACTTGACTCTAGAGGGGTTCCTGGGTATCCAGGGAGATGCCCCCAGCTAGTTCCTTGGGCAGCTGAGGAGAGGGAGCAGGAAAAGGCCAGATCCTATAGCCATACTGATGAATATCTTGCATATCATTTGGCGATGGATGGAGATAGAGACAGAGCCCCACATTGGAGCACCGGACTAAGCTCCCAAGGTCCTGATGAGGAGCAGAAGGAGGGAGAACATGAGCAAGGAAGTGAGGGGTGCGTTCACCCACTGAGACGGTGGGGCAGAACTAACGGGAGATCACCAAGACCAGTTGGAATGGAACTAATGGAACATGCGATCAAACCGGACTCTCTGAATGTGGCTGATGGTGGAGGCTGACTGAGAAGCCAAGGACAATGGCAATTGGCTTGGATTCTATGGCATGGACAGGCTCTGTGTGAGCCTTGTCAGTTTGGATGCTCACCTTCCTGGACCTGGGGGGAGTTGGGAGGACCTTGCACTTAACATAGTGTAGGGAACCATGATGGCTCTTTGGCCTGGAGAGGGAGGGAGTCGGGGTATGGGTGGAGGGGAGGGGAGGGAAGGGGGAGGAGGGGAGGAGATGAAAATTTTTAATAATATTAAAAAAATTTTAAAAATGACATTGTGAAAAAAAAAGAGTCAAAGTCTATCTTGGTATGAGGAAGTTGCTTGTTTGTTTCCCAGCGACACAGACTCCAGAAATAATCACTCAGTAACTATATTATTTGCAATACTGTTTGGACAATAGCTTAAGCATATTTATGACTAACTGTTACATCTTAATTTAACCCATCTCCATTAATCTGTGCATCACCACGGGGCTTTGGCTTACCAGGTAAAGTTCCATCTATCTGTCTCTGGCATGGCAACATGGCTTCTCTTTGACTCCACCCTTCTTTCTTCAAGCATTCAGTATAGTTTTCCCTGCCTAGCTAAGTTCCGTCCTGCTATAGGTCCAAATCAGTCCTTTATTAAACAATGGCATTCATAGCATAGAGAGGGAAATCCCATATCACCTCTCCTTTTCTGTTTAAATAAAAAAGAAGGTTTTAACTTTAACATAGTAAAATTACATATAACAAAACAGGTATCAAGCAAGAATTATAGTCACAACATTTATATATACTATATCTTTTATCATAGCTAAGGAAAACTATAAATATAATTGTAAATTCTTCAACTCCAACAAAGACTCCAGAAGGATATAATATTACTTACGTGAACAATAAGTTCATTGTAAGCAACTTCAAAAACTCTAGAATTGACAGAGACATCTCACTGCCTGGACAGTCATCCAAAGGTCTTGGTACAAAGAAATGATCTTCAGCATACCATATTGTGTAGGGAGTCTTCTTTGTAGTGCCAACTTCCAAATAATGATATGCAGATATTTTACTAAATATTAAAGCTTGGTCATTAGCTTAGATTTGCTCCCTTAGTTTTTATAACTTACCCTGCTTTTTTCAGTCTACAGTCAGCCACCTTTACTCTGTATAATATGCCCAAGCTCTTTAACATCTTCCTAGTATCTTGCTGGCATAATCCTCTGGCCTAGATTTCTTATCATCTTCCTCTCCTTCTCCAAAAATCCTGCTAATCCTTTCCTGCCTAGCTAATGATCATTCAGTACTTTTTAGAAACCAATCAGAAGGTGAACATCTTCACAATGTACAAAAAGATTGTCCCAAATCTTTTTTGCCCAGCCTTAATAAGGAGATGTGCTTAGCAAGTTATATATAACTTGATATGCCATAAGTCCTTTATACCCATGGGAAGCCTTACCTTTCTGAACAGTAACAGAGGAGGAGTAGACTGAAGGGGGAGAGAGGAAGTGGGAGGAGAGAGTGGGAGGACAGGCGGGAGGGGAAACCATGGTTTAAGTGAAAAATAAATAAATACAAAATACTTAAAAAGCATGTTCAATATATGATTTACAATAAATATTGAGTTCACTTGGCAGTTTAATTTCTAGAAAAGTTGTTTCATCTTTCTTAAAAACACAATGGGCTTTATTTTATCTTTTTAATAGAAACATTATTTTGTGTTCAGTTTCCTCTATTAGTCTAATATTGTTTCTTAAAATATTCTTAATACAAAATTGCATATAATTAACAAAGGAAATAGGATGAGGCAATCTGTTATGAACCAAACATAGAAATATTAAATAAATATAAAACTCTATATGTGAATAAATTCTATTTTGTTTTATACATATGGATTCCCTAATTTTACAGTATAGCTGTTTTTACCTATTTATTAACTGGTCAGATAAATTAACAATTCCTATTATATGTATATGTTTTAAGCATTTTTTTAAAAAAATCCAATTATCTTATTGATTTTAGCTACACTTATAAAATCTTTGGATTCAATATATAATTTTTCCCAAATACTCAGGTACCAGGGTTTCAGAGATCAAACTCACTTTAGTTACAGCATGAAGTTCAAATACTTTGAAGTTACAGTGAATACATTTGGGTATCGATAAATTTTTAATTTATACAAAATTGAATATATTAAAAAATAAAACTTTTTCACATAGCAGTTTGCATCAATTGTGTGCAGCGTTACTTTACTGACTCTAATTATGGTTGAACCACCTCAGGAACAAGCAGAATTATCAAGAATTGTGTCTTTCCAGGAAATGAAGGGACTGTGCATGAAGGAGATACCTACACAAGTTAGATATTTTGAATTCTCTCTCTACTTGAACACTTTGTATCATTTCTTAGGTAGTAATGCAAACCTACATTTAAAAGCCTCAATCTTGTTACCAATAGTGCTTCTTCAGATAACTTCAGGCTCTAAACTAATCTAATCATACTTCAATCATTTTTATCCATCACTTATTTGCCCACACACTTCATGAATAAGTCATTGTCTTCGTATTATATCGCTGTGTGTATTTGAAGTTTATGTGATCTTGGTTAATGAACAAGTGCTGACAACTCTGCAAGAAAAAAGGACACATTTACAATAGACTCCTTGGACCACTGTTAAAATATTAAAATTCAGAATGATTTGAAAACGCACCCAGTGATGCTTAAAAAGAAAGTTTGATATGCCATTTTTCCTTCATGTAAATACTTCTGCTAATGACATGGGGTTTGAAAATGCTTTACTTTACCCTGAAAGTTCCCCAGCAATAGCAATTGTTGCTTTGTTTGATAATTGTGGCACAAAGCCAGTCACACTGCATGATGAATGAAATATCTGCTACAACTGTCACAAGGCAACAACAGTCACAAAAATATATTTAAGAGCCAGGGGCTTAAAAGAAGGTTCCACACTGAATAATTAATGTAAGCAATGTTTTTACCTCAAACAATGAGAAAATGTGTTCTTATATCAAAAGCTAAAAAGAAGTATTACTTTTCACTACTCAGTCCTCATGAGAATTTTATAATCAATGCATAGAAAAACAGATCACAGTAAAAAATGATGAGTGATATCTTTATTTATAGAATTAGTCAATTGAGGAAAGATATCCTTTTTTCTTGGAAATACACAAATCAGTATATGTAAGTAATGAAAATCATACAAGTTATTTAGTTTGTATTTGCTGTTAATTTTAAATATATTTCAAGTAGGGTTGACAAAGACTCAGAAACTTTTTAAAGATTATTGAAAGATATGTAAAGAGCATATTAATTACTATGCAAAACATTGGAAATTACTGTGTTTCTCATTATTTGCCTAAATTAGCTGTTTAAGCCGAAATAATAAATGATACATTTCTGCTTTTATTTTACTGAAAATAAGAGCTTTGACACAGTACCTCTTCATTCTCAGAGATCTACCAATGTAGACATCCTGCTTCGGATGTTATTTTTTTGCAGGACGATATAACTTTTCCTGAAAGACTCCTCATTTTTTCACATGATAAATGGCACATGGCTACTTTAACTTGTCCTGGTGTCTTCTGTATCTTTAAATGTGAGTGAGTGCAAGCAATATATACTTTAAATTGGTAATGTAACATTACACTGAATGTTATTCCTGTCTGCAATTTTTGCAATAATAGATAAACACTGGACCAATCACTCTCTTTTATTGTAATATTTGTGTTTTATTGTTTTTCTAGTTCATTTTCTGTTTCTCTCACAAAATATCCAGACAAAATCATCATAGGGGAGAAATATATTTTGGTTTAGACATCCAGAGAGATGGAGTCCATAGTGAGAGAGGACATCGAAACCACAAGATAAAGCATAACGATAGGAGCAATTATCTAACTGATCATGTTCCATCACAAGATGAGAAGCTGTAAAAGACCCACAAGTTAAAGAGCGTTTCTTGGATACTACTATTCAAAAGAGCTAATGTGGGATTATCGATAATATAACATTATGAATAAAGATCATGAATGGAATCAAAGTAATTCCAGTTGGGGAAAAAGAGTAAGCAAGTTAAAATGTGTGTATAAAGATTCATCTTTAAGTTTCTTTATCTGAATATTTTAATGCATATATTTGCTTATATTGTTAATATCTGATATCACTTTTATAGTTTGTTATATTATATATAAACACACATATATATTATATATTATATATAATGATTTATACACATAGCAACTCTGAAATTTTTAATTGTAATTATTGAAGAAACTACCCAAGTGATTCTACTTCCAACATGTGGTATAGCTGACAGATGATGGCGTTGCCTATGTTCAGTAGTGGTTGAGTTGACTATGAGATTATGATACTCAGGAGTCAGGAGATTCATTGCAATTACTGGACTGGAATAAATTATCTGAAATTATAGGTTATTTGGTGGTTTTCCACAGATCTCCACAGATGGTCAAGAGAAGACTTTGAAACCTTTGGGTTTTTCTAAGGTATACCCTCTACAGGGGATTACAGATTTGAATAACATTTCGCCTGTAGGCTGTCTACAATGGGAAACCCTTACTGTTGGGAGAATATCTGCTGAACATTCTTCTCCCCTTTCCCATTTAGATTGATTTTTTGTTTTTGTGTCTACATATAAAATATGTTGTCATGTACATGTGTGTTTGTAAAAATGTGGACCTGCATATGGTATTTATTGAACATCATAATTATAAAATCCTACCTAATATTTTCACACAAAATTATTCAAATTGTTATTAAAATTGAAATGTGCACCATTCCCTTACAACTATTTGTAATGTAATGAACACTCAACATGTGTTACTTTCCAGGGAAGAACACTTAGCAAGACAACGGGTTACAAACTAATAGGCTAAGAAGAATTTTATTAGAGTCATGATTTATTTTTTTCATCAAAAATTTAATATTCATAATTGTTTTATTACTAAGAATATTTTCCCATTGTCAAGAAAAATAACTGGAATTCACAAAATTTAAATATTATTCCAATGGTATGAAATTCCTCCTTTTTTATTTTGTTTTTCAAATTAGGTTTTTTTCTTTTCAAAAAAAAGAAAATAAACTTTTTTCATTTCATATACCAATACCAGTTTCCTCTGCCTCCCCTCCTCTATTCCCTCTACCTTCCCCTTCACCCCACCTCCTATCCACTCCCCAGAAATGTCAAGGCATATTGATCCAAGGAAGGACCAACTCCCTGACCATTATATCCAGGCTGGGCAAGGTATTCATCCAATGAGAATGGGTTTGAAAAAGCCAGTACAAGCAACAGGGACAAATCCTGTTGCATCCACCAGTGACCTTGCAGTCTGCCCCAGACATACAACTGTCATCCACTTTCAGGGGGTCTAGCTTGGTCCTATGCTGGTACCTTCTTTGGCTGGCGTTGGGGAGTTCCCATTAGCTCAGGTAAACTGTTTCAGTGTGGGCCCTCATCATGGTCTTGACCTCTTTGCTCATATTCTCACTCCTTGCCCTTTTCAACTGGACTTTATTAGCTCAGCCCAGGGCTCCACTGCAGGTTTCTGCCCCTGTCTCCATCAGCTGCTGGGTAAAGGATCTATGGTGACATTTAAGGTAGTCATCAATCTGACTACAGGGCAAAGCCAGTTTGGGGACACTATTACTTAGGTTCTTAGCTGGAGTCATCTTTGTGAATTCCTGAAAAATTCTCTAGTGTTGGGTTTCTTGCTAGTTCCATATTGGCTGTTTTATCAAAATTTCTCTTTCCTTGCTCTCTATCTCTGTCCTTTCCCCATCTCAACAAGCCCATTTCCTCAAGTTCTCTTCCCTTTTCCTCTTCTCCCCTTGTCCTCCACTTCCCATCTCTCCTCACCCTCATGCTCCCAAATTTATCAGAAGATCTTGTCTATTTACCCTTCCCAGGGGATCTACATATGTTTCTTTTAGGGTTCACCATGTAACTTAGTTTCTCTTGGGTTGTGTACCATAGGCTTGTTATCCTTTGCATTGCAGCTAGTATCCACTTATGACTAAGTACATATCATGTTCATCTTTTGGAGTCTGGGTTTACCCCAATAAGAATTATTTTTTCTAGCTCCATCCATTTGCATGCAAATCTCAAGATGTCCTAATTTTTATCGCTGAGTAACACTCCATTGTGCAAATGTACCATATTTTCTTTATCCATTCTTTGATTGAGGGCCATCTAGGTTGTTTCCAGGTTCTAGCTACTACAAATAAAGATGCTATGAACATAGTATAGAGCTACAGCAATGAAAACAGCTTGATATTGGCATAAAAACAGAGAGGTTGACCAGTTCAATTGAATCAAAGACCCAGATATGAATCCACACACCTATGAACACCTGATTTTTGACAAAGAAGTTAAAATTGTACTATAGAAAAAAGAAAGCATCTTCAACAATTGGTGCTGGCATAACTGAATATCAGCATGCAGAAGAATGAAAATAGCTCCAGATCTGTCCCTGTGCACAAAACTCAAGTCCAAATGGATTAAAGATCTTAATATAAATCTGACAACACTGAACCTGATAGAAGAGAAAGTAGGAAGTAGTCTTCAATGCAAGAGCACAGGAGACCACTTCCTAAATATAACACAAGTAGCACAGACATTAAGAGCAACAATTAATAAATTGTACCTTCTACAACTGAGAAGCTTCTGGAAAGCAAAAGACACAGTGAGTAAGACAAAAAACACAGCATCAGACAGAGGACTGATCTCCAAAATACATAAAGAACTCAAGAAATTAGACTTCAGAATTTCAAATTACCCAATTAAAAATGGTTGCAGATCAAAACAAATTATTCTCTACAGAACAATCTCAAATGGATGAAAGATACATAAGGAAATGTTCAACATCCTTAGCCATCTGGGAAATAAAAATCAAACGACTCTGAGATACCATTTTATACCTGTAAGAATGACTAAGATAAAAAAAAAAGTACCAATAATAGCTCATGTTTGTGAGGATGTGGAGTAAGGGAACACTCCTTAATTGCTGGTGGGAATGCAAACTTGTACAATCACTTTGGAAATCCATATAGTGGTTTCTTAGAAAATTGGGAATCAACCTACCTCAGACTAAGCAATACCACTCTTGGGAATATAGCCAAAGGATGCTGAATCATACTAGAATAACATCTGTTCAACTATGTTCATAGCAGCATCATTTGAAATTCCTCCTTTTGAATGCAGAGCTATGGTATATACAAATATAGTGATCTGGAAGAGTTGCTATGATCACATTGATTAATACCTGTGAGAAATTTGGTCAAATATCTAGAATAAATAGTAGAAAGAAAGGAGAGCAATTCTGGATTTTGTTACTTTACATACTCTCAAGTTTTTCAAAAAGCAAACTAAATTCTCATTGGTGTTTATGTTGTAGAAAGTGTTTGCATGGGGTGAGGACATACTACTGCCACTTATTGCTTCTTACCAGATTTTCTACACATGTTCAAACTGTGCATGGTATGTCAAAAGATGCTTAATTTTTTTCATTACCTTTATAATATCTACGAAGTTCTGATTTTAGCAGAAGGTATAATATATAATGTCATTATATTTTTTTAACAAGTTTTAAACAAATTGTATAAAATTAAATATTTAATACCATCACATTAATATTATTTTGTTTCAAACTGCAAATTCATTAGCATGTTTGTGATAAAAATGTACTCCAAAATAAAATTAGTAAACAAAATTTTTAGAAATATCTCTCTATTCTGTCTGGATGTTAAATAAATTGAAAAAATCTGAACGGTCTTTTTGAAATTCTTTTCCAGTAATGTACAGGTTATTACATAGAATAAAATGCAAAATCCAAGAGTCTGCTTCCTGAATTATTAATTCAAACCTAATAATGCTGTCTAATATTTTACAAATTCAAAATTTCTCATCTTTCTTTTGTTCTTTCTTTTCAATCACCAATTATCTGTGAAGTTTATAATTAGTATTCAACAGCTCTGAATGCTGCTTTTATGTTTGTAGAGAGAAGTCTCCTAATTACTTTCCTTATATAAGTAACCAAACTACAGTATAAAATAAATGAACAAAAATGAAATAGAATCATAACTTCATCAAAGTAAAATATATACTACAACTGTAGAAAAGAGGAGAACTCAAATTAATAAAGCAATATGTCTTCCTGGCATATCAGAAACGTTTTAGCAAGGAATATCTAGTTACATTGAGTAATGTTGATATTATTTAGTTTAAACTAAAAAGTTTACTATTTTTAAAAATGTGATTCTTCTTTTAATATTACAGTTAAGAGTTTCAGCTATTCATTTTAAGTACATGCTAGGTTCTTTATATGATATTTAACTAGTTAAAATATAAAAACCAAAGATTTACTCAGAAAATCAGAACTTGGTGAAAAATTTGTTTGACACTGGAGCCATTACAAAATTACCAAGTAAAAGTAGTCTTTATGAGAATTAAATCTGAAACTCAATCTACTGGCTCAGGCTTTGACTCCTGAGCCTAAAACTTGGGATCTTATTCCATGTAAGGCTTCACTGCTTAAAGTGGGCCACTTAGGGAGGATCCAGGATTGCAGACTTTGATTTGGGTCTCCCTTTCTCTGCTTTCTGATATGCGACAGAGGAAGGAGTCACCTTAATCATGTTTCCGCAGCAGCAATTTGAACAGTGCCAATCACGCTGTCCTAACTGCCATGCGTTATCTGCTATGACAACAGCATTTCTTTTGACAACATGAGCTAAAATAAACCTACCTCACTTGCGTTGCTTCATTCAGGTATTTTGGATGAGCCAATGCAGGACAAAGTGATGTGTATGGCGGGGGGCGGGGGGAGCATTAAAACTGGGACTCATTTGGAGGAAGGAGCAGTCCAAGGGTACGTTCTTGAAAGACTTGGAATTCTTCACAAAGCCTCCTATGCCACAGGGTTGTTCTCACCACTCCTTTGACTCACTGAATCCAAGTGATCATGTGATAATATCGCTAAACAACAACTCACAAAAGATCTCTTTTTTTCCTTTAAAACTTTTAATCCTTTTGTCCCAGAGAGGAGACATCACACCACTTCTGCAGTATGAATGCCCAAAACTGTGAGCCTATTTCCACACTGACCAAAGGGCAGAGAGTTGGAATTTACATCTAGTTCCTTTAAAGTTATTTTGCTTCTACCTCAGACAAAGGTCCCACCTAGATGTAGACCAGAGAGCTTTACTCTCTCAAGGTAATTGTCAACAGGTGTGGTTAATAGCCAGCCCTTGAACTCCAGGAATAAAGGAGATTTGTTTCTTCCTCAAACAAGAGTCTAAAAATCCAACTAAGTTCCAGTTCCCTTTGAGGAGATAACTTGGCATTCCACCCAGGGAATGGTTTTCCTACAGAATGTTTTGGTCTAGTATGTCATCATGACTTGTTTTGTTCTAGCAGCATAATGTATATCTATGAATGTAACCCATGATCTTAAATTGGTATGATCATTTTCTTGTATCATTTTAATGCAGCCTTTTGTCTTATTCCTACCTTTTGGGTTCTAGTGTATTTTAAGCAGTTGGAAATTAAATGTGGGCAAATTTTCAATACTCATTGGAATTCCCTCTAGATAGTATCTTATATATTTCTCTGTTTTAGTATTTCCATTCGTGTCTTCATATTCTTTAATATTTCTAAATCCCAATGCTTCTACCCTGGCAATTTTTGTCAAGGCTGGTCCTGAGCACTGCAGGCACTTCCTGGACTACCCAGAGAGCCTCTCATGGGACTCTAGAAAGTGGGCTTGGGGGTGGCAATCATGGAAGAGGCTCCATGAAGGCACTGTTACTGTGGAAAAACTGAGAATGAAACAGATTTAGTGAAACATTTAGGAAGTCATAAAGGAGAGAGCTAAATGTTAATTTTAAAAAATCTTTCCCATATTAAAAATTGAAAATATCATAATGCACGGAGTGCTGTACAGTGTTCCTATGAATGGTTTGAAAACGAAAAAAGAAATGATGGGATGTACATTTATGGGATTGACATAATGCCAATTATAATTAGAATTAGTTTGGCAATTCATATTTTGTCCTTAAAAAGTGGTTTGATCGCATGATCCATCAGTCCCATTCCAACTGGAGTTGGTGATCTCCCATTAGTTCTGTCCCACCGTCTCCATGAGTGAACGCACCCCTCTCGTTCCTGACTTTCTCCCTCATGTTCTCGCTCCTTCTGCTCCTCATCGGGACCTTGGGAGCTCAGTCCAGTGCTCCAATGTGGGGCTCAGTCACCTTCCCCATCTGTCGCCAGCTGGAGGTTCCCTCACGGTCCTGACTTTCTTTCTCATGTTCTCTCTCCTTCTGCTCCTCATCAGGACCTTGGGAGCTCAGTCCGGTGCTCCAAGGTGGGGCTCTGTCATTTTCTTCATCTATCGTCAGGTGGAGGTTCTATGGTGATATGCAAGAAATTCATCAGTATGGCCAACAGCGGGGGCTGACTGAGAAGCAAAGGACAATGGCTCTGGGCTCTGATTCTTCTTCATGGACGGGCTCTGTGGGAGCCTTCTCAGCTTGGTCGATCACCTTCCTGGACCTGGGGGGAGTTGGGAGGACCTTGGTCTTAGCATAGAGTGGGGAACCCTGATGGCTCCTTGGCCTTGAGAGGGAGGGAGGGGAGGTATGGGTGGAGGGGAGGGGAGGGAAGGGGGAGAAGGAGGGGAGAGAAAGGGGAGAAGGAGGGGAGGGAGGGGGGAGGAGGAGGGAAGGAGATGGAAATTTTTAAATATAAAAAAAAATAAACCATGAGGAAAAAAAAAAAAAAAGTGGTTTGATATCTATGCCAAAAATGAAAATTTGACTAATAAGTTATAAGCCTTGAAAAGAGTAACTAAAGAAAGTAATAAAAATATGACTAATTAGATACAAACTTAGGAATACTTAGTAATAAAAATAAGAAATATTTGACTTATATAAGATCCAAGTCTTAGAAGGACTTGCTATTTTAAAAAAATATATAATACTTAGAAAGTCCTACTAAAGAAAATTTAAAATATTCGTATACAAACAGAAGACTTTAAAGCAGAACCTATGTAACCATTGCATTATGAACCTGAATAGGAGTGACGTAAAGTTATTAGAAAACCAACTTTGATTTATGTAGCTATAATGCAAAAATGACCACCAGATGATAGGCACCACCAAAGCTATGCAGAAGCTAATTTGGATTCTGTAGAAATGTTAAATTTGAAGTGAATTAAGGAAGCAGTCATTTCATATAGTGTGCATTCACTATTTTGTGTGTGAAACAGATGTTAAAGAGTAACTTGGAAAAGAATTATTCTGCAAGATGAGAAAGATTTAGCTATAGCAATATTGGAAGCTAATTCTCTGTTAAACATGAAAAACATGGTGCAGAGAAGAAGCTAGGTTTATAGAAAAATGAAGTGTGTCTTAGAGGTATTTAAATTTCCTGAGATCAACTTCTTGGTTAGGGCCAATGCTGATTTACAAAGACAGCCTGCATTTGATGATGATCACACCTTTTTCTTTTTTTTCTTTTTTTTTTTTTTTTTTGTTGTTGTTGTTGTTTTTCGAGACAGGGTTTCCCTGTAGTTTCTAGAGCCTGTCCTGGAGCTAGCTCTTGTAGACCAGGCTGGCCTCGAACTCAGAGATCCTCCTGCCTCTACCTCCTGAGTGCTGGGATTAAAGGCGTGCGCCACCACCGCCCGGCCTTCACACCTTATTTTTTTGCCGTATAGCAGCTTTGAAAGTTTGGGACAGGGTTGAAAAATAAGGAAAGGACTATGACATTTACTAAAGTTATCCAAGGCCCCCAAAAAAACCTTAACTTATTTTTTAAACAAAGATTGAATTCAACTGTAAATAGAATATCAGATCTAAAAGTTAGACAAATATTAATTACATCTTTAGCTTTTAAGATGCTAATTCAAAATGCAAAGTGTGATCAAGACTTTAAAGCAAAATCAGCACCCATAGATTAATTGATCCAAAATATAGCTGATATTGGATCTCACACTTATAATGATACTTAGATAGGAAAGGTGATTTCTAAAATTTTCAAGAAAAATCAGAATATCAAATAATTTTACTTGTGATAAACAAGGTCTTTTGAGAAGGGATCATATTTAAACTGTGTTCCTAGAAACAATGTTTTTTTTTTTTTTTCTAGAGATAATCCAAAGAGAAGGCCTCAGACTTCTGTAGTATGCAGAAGGTATGTCAAAGTCTGGCATTGGACTATTGGATACAGATCAACAAGGGTCAGGCAAGATAACCGTTTGCCATTGGGAAATGTGCTGAGTTTCCTCCCATGAGCCCCAATAACAAATCTGGTTTGTTCATTCCCTGTCAGCATCAGAGAAACTGATCTACAAAGCAATTGAAAGAGTTAATACCTGTTTTTTAAAAATCATACTGTTCTGGATAAAATTAGATGTTCAAGGGAGTTCAGAAAACAAGTATTTTATCAAGAAGCTATAAATGATCAGAGACCAAACTATGAATACAAATAAATGACATTGAAATTGTGATTTTTGTAGACATGGGACCAGATGAAACAAAAATTTCATCAAAATCTGGATATACAAATTGGATTCTTCAGGATTTAAATATACAACTTATAAGGATTAAAGCTTTTTCTCATATAAAACAAAGTGCAATATGGGTCTAGTGTATAGGACTATAAAGACATACAGTAAATTTAAAATCATATGGAGTAATATAGCAATGAATTTACAGGGACAAGTTTTGGTGAAGCAGTGGAAAACAAAGATTAATAAATCTCAGAAAAAAACATAAAATAAAGAATGCTTCTGGAAGAAATAGTAAGAGGTATTCTCAAGTATAATCATTGACTGCTCACGTTGTAGATAAGCAGGGCACAAAAGCTATTGGTCTTTTAAAGGTACCAACAGTCCTATCTTTAAAATGATTAACTGACAAATCTATAAGAGTATTAAAACAGCCTTTGACAATAGAAAACTATAGAAACTAGAGTATCTTGCTCCGGAGCAGCTAAATGCTCAATATATTAAAGAATCAAACAGTCTATAAAATTCTCCTATGTTTATCATTAAAAATAAAACTGGAAATGGGCAATGTTAGCAGATTTAAGGATCATAAATAGGAATATACAGCCAATGGGCTCTTCACAACTTGGAATTCCCTTGCTTTTTTTATACCTAAGGGACAGTGTATTATAGCGATTGATTTAAAAAAACACTTTTACTATACCTTTGCAAGAAATGATAGAGGAAAATTTCCTTCTCAGTGCCCACTTATAATAATCCCAAGCCTGTTAAAAGGTACCATTGGAAAATTGTTCCACGGGGAACATTAACTAGCCTCATCTCATGTCAGTATCTTGTACAACCTCCATTAGAACTATTTTTAAACTGTTTACTCAATATATAATTTACCACTATCTTGATGATAAATTATTGGCTGATTTATTACAGATATTTTTGAAGAAAAAAATTTAGTGAAGTATAAAGAATTTTACCTTGCTTGGGATGACAAAATCCCAAAGAGGGGATTCTATTAATTATTTAGGATTTGAGATAGGTCTACAGAAAAACAACCACAGAAAGTATAAGTCAGGAGAGATCAATTGCTCTTAATAATTTTCAAAAATTGCTAGGAGAAATTAAGTAGCTATGGCCCACAGTTAGATTAACAATTCAAGAACTAAGTGATTTATTTCAAACCTTACAAGGTGATGGGGACAAATAGTCCAAGAAAATTATCACCTGTGGCTCAGAGAGAATTGGCTCTGGTAGAAAAGAAATTACAGGATGCAAATGTGGAACACATATATCCAGACCTTGATTGTTTTCTGATTATTTTACCTTCTACTCATTCTATTACATGAATTTTTCATGCTGAGAGAAAATAATCGCAGAGAATGGATTTTTTTTTACCATACAAACAGAATAGAAAATTAAATATCCATGTAGAAAAGAGTTCTGAATTCATTCAGAAAGGAAAGTTGGGACTACATCAATTAGCAGGAATGGGCCCAGCTGAAATTGTGGTACCTTTTACTAATTCTGAAATTGTCTCATTATCAACATTAAATATTAGCAAAGAGCTCATAGTAATTTCTTGTGAGATGCTAGCAAGAGTTAACCTTAAAGCAAAAAGTTTCAGTTTTAAAAGAACTAATTGGATTTTAACTCATATATTAAAGAAAATATCAATCTCTGGAACACCCACGTTCCATACTGATGCAAATAGATCAAGATTGGCAGAGTACAAGTCAGGAAAATTAAGTTAATGACTGTAAACACATATGATTTAGTTCAGTAATCAAAATTATATGCTATTCTTATGGTCTTATTAGATTTTTCCAGAACCTGTTAATATAATTACTGATTCTTAAGATACAGTAAGAAGTGTTTTACTTATTGAAACTGCTGAATGTATTCCAGATGATTCAGAATTAATTTTGTTACTTATCCCACTAAAACAAGTAATCAAAATAGAAATCATCCTCTGTATATAATGCATATCAATTCCCATATCAGTCTTTAATTTAAGATGCTATAAGGTCTTAAAAGATTGTTTTGGATGATAATACAATTTAAGATGGCAAATTGTTTAGGTATGAAACTTTGTACTCACTAAGTTAATGTTTATTTTATCTGAAATTTCCAAAAACAAATTGATTGCATACCTTACCTGATAATTGTTCTTATTGTATATAGTTTTACTCTGTTAGATTTAAAATCATACCTTTTTATTTAGAAAAAATGGGGAAATGTTGTGGGATATTTTGGTCACATTCTAATAATCCTGAGTCTTCACAGTAAATTTATACATTGAGTCAGGAGCCAGATCCCATTGCTTGTTGACTGGAATTGGCCAGAGAAGACAACAATTTGGATGAAGAATATGCATAGGAAGGAAAGGGTGGGGACTATAATTTGAATTCTTGTGGTTCTGGGACGAGGGAAGAGATCTGTTTTTTGCAATGTTTCTGCCTAAAAAGTGAGGTTAGCTTTTTGTTACTCAGTCTCTCAGAGCTAGAGGTTTTTCATCACAGACTTTAACTTATGAGCCTTATTGATAAATAGAAATGATAGAGACTTAATTTAAACCCACATATTTTAGCCATGGCAGAGCCAGGATCTCAGAGTCAGAAGCCCTGCCAGGCTATAGCCAGAGTGGCCTGGGGAGTGCAGACTGAGGGGCCAGGGAGCAGCAGATAGTGATCAAAATATGAGTAGGTTCACATATAGCCACTAAGCCAACAGAAAACATCACTCCTCCTCAACCCTTAAAATTCCCACAGTTTCCCCATTAAGTACTACCAGTATGGAACAAATAGTTCAAATTCTTGAAGCCTTAAGAGAGATTTTATGTTAAAAACAATGCATTTTAACTTTTTTTCAGGTTAAATGTTTATTTTCAAATATGAAAAATCTTTGAATAGGTGAATTATTTTATATTTATCTATTAAATAATTTTCAATGTTATTGAGACATGAGTCCATGATGTAGTCTAAGCTTACCTTGAATATATGACACTGCCTATTTCATTCACTTTCTGGGACTACTGGCTTGGGTCAGTATCCTGGGATTAGGTAGTATAATCTTAAGAAATTTCAGTGCTATTAAGAAATGATAGTTGTTATATAAGGAAGTTAAAAATATAGATATGACTGATTATCATTATATTCTCAAAAAATTAGTAGTAGCAATGAATATAAGAAAATGTTATTTTTAGTTCAATATTACAGTTTATTTTGATACAATTTTCCCTTGACTCTCATAAACTAAATGATAATTCACTATTAATGGATATTAATTATAGACTTATTGGGGAAAACCATACAGTTCTTCGACCACAATCTACATAAGTGAACATAGAATGTTTGGCAGTTGCAACTATGCAAAGATTTTCTTTCCTTAAAGAAATTCACTGCTAATATAAAGTATTTAGCAAATACTTTGATATGAAAAAGAAAGTGTGTCTCTCACCCAAATATGAGCCAATATCTCAACTTTTGTTATAGATTTATTTTTTGGTTCCTCTAGGACAAACATGCAAATTACTAAAAATGAATAATTAAGAGATTGCTTAGTAATATTTCAAGATTTTGAAATAGCTATGTCATACTACATACCTGAAACAAAGGGTTTAACATCTGCCAGCATATTAAAATGAGATTTCATTAGGCAGTTCAGATAAATTTAAGGTCTAGTTAGATCTACATGCCTGATGATCAGTCCCTCTCCCCACAATAAGATCCCTTGATCCAACATAAAAAAAAAAAAAAAAAAAAACTGGCTGCATCAATGCACATTAGAAATCCCAGAGTTCCTAGGAATAAATGGGAGACAGATGGGGATATAGCCAGAAGACTCAGGGTAGATTGACTGGATTATGAAGAGCAGTAGGAACAAGAGGCCCCTGCCTCCACAAGGCAGAAGACAAGAGACTTCTGAAAGCTGTTTTTTAAATTCCACACTTTGGGTCGGAAGCATTCACATACAGAGAGAGAGAGAGAGAGAGAGAGAGAGAGAGAGAGAGAGAGAGAGAGAGAGAGAGAGAGAGAGAGAGAGGGAGGGAGGGAGGGAGGGAGAGGAGGGAGGGTGGGAGGGAGGGAGGGAGGGAGGAAGGGAGGAGAGAGAGAGAAAGAGAGGAGGGAGGGTGGGAGGGAGGGAGGGAGGGAGGGGAGGAAGGGAGGAGAAGAGAAAGAGAGACAGAGGAACACAGAGAGAGACAAAAATTCAAAGCAAAACAGTCTCAAGAGAAAACATTTCAGAGGTAGAAATGTTGAAAGCAAAATGATTAGAGTTGTGTACGATCCCTTGAATTTATAGTCCATTGTAATCAAAGTTCATCTGCCTCCAAAATCAGGCCTATAAACATCATCCTGCTACATACTTTAGTAGTGATTTGAGGGGAAAAAATCATGCAAATTCTTTGGGAGGGTTAAATAAATATCATAAAGATCTGATACTTCAGCCTTCTAAATGGATATTAACATGTTAATCATTCCTGTACTTCTTTGTGATTGCTATTTTTAATTCACTGTAAAAGATAAGTATGCTTAGTCAAGGAAACATTAAATATATTTGATTATTAACTATCCCTAGGCAAGTCCCTAATTGTGCTGTTTCAAACTTTATAAACTTTCACTCCATTACATTCCTAGATATTTTCTTGTCATTATGAATCTTAACACAGTTTGAATGTTTTATTCATTCACTAAACTCCTGTCTTGATATTTTGGAATATACTTAGTAAAAAAAAAAGATAAAATTCATTATTACCTCTGTTGCCTATGAAATTTACAGATTCATGGAAGTCATTGGTTTAGTTTAAATAATTAACCAAATAAAATTAAATTGAACAAGGAAGGATTCATCTCAACTTAAAATAAACCCTCACGATTGTCACATACTCCAGTTCATGGAAGAGCAGATTACCTATATTATGAAATTATGACTAATACTGTCATTGGAATTGTGCTAGCTTAGTCCAAAAATATTACCACTCTGCTTGATTAAAAAAATGCCAAGAATCTTGATACAGCACTAAACTTCTAAGCTGTTTTAAATAAGCCAACAGAGGAGAATACACACTTATAAAGAAAAGGCATGGGGATTTTCACACATTTTCTTTCCTTTTATCCTCTTCCCATGAGAGTCATGATTCTTGCTTCCTAATAACAAATTCCTGTGCCTCCCTTGAATTTCTTTTCCTCTGTAACAGTCCAATGAGTCTTTATCTATTGCTCCAGACAGCCATCTTCTCAAATCACCTGGAGATGTGAATGATAACCCTATCACCCATGAGACAGAAACATCAAAATTCTACCCACCATTCACCAAGATGGCTTTTTCTTATCTGAAGCTATCCATCTATAATGTGTAAGGACAGAGCCTGCTCTCGGTAATGCAGCTGGTTATAGCAACTAAGAATAGCACAGATTTCTGTCCAGATGATGTAGAGTAACTCACCTTCATCCAAATGAACTGTCCTAGGATGTTTGACACCGAAGGACAACTGGAAAACTCTGTGTTTGTCCAATCACTATATATTTTTTTCTACATTTATATGAGTTTATAGTAAATATTTTGCTATCTTTATAATTGTGGTATATAATAATACAAGTAGTTTTCCAGCTTCCATTATATAATCAAAATCACTAGCCAAAACCCTATAAAGATTAGAGAACAAATGAAATCTATCTGAGTGCAATTGCAATTTAAATCATGTCAAATCATGAAATATGTATGACCTCATGCTATTTTTGGTCAGATTTTCACATCTGATCTTCCTCTAGCATTCCTCTTTTATGTGGTATTATGTGAGTTATCATGATAGCCTTCACAGAATGAATCAATAAAAATAAGCAATGATAAGAAAGAGAATTGTTACAGAAATGATTATTTTAACGCTTGCAAGTTATTTATTATAACCTAACTTTTCTCCTCAGCAACAAGACAGATAAAAATTCGATATGTGTTCTGATTTATTGAATGCAACAATTCAGTGCCTTACAAATATAAAGCAATTCATTATTTGTAACTTAAATAGTAAACTATTTAAGAAAAAAAACTATTGAGAAAAAAATGGCTCAACTGTTTAAAGGTGCCTGATGACCTGAGGTCAATCTGGGGGAGCCACGTGGTAAAAGGGGAGTACTGATCCCAGTAATGTGTCTGTTGACTTCCATAGGGATGCTGTGGCACACGCTCACGAGCACACACACACACACACACACACACACACACACACGCAAAATTAATTAATTAATTAATAGAAATGTAACTTAAAATTTTAAGTATATTAAGCATTATAGCCTTCTATACAGAGCAATTTCACATAGCTATATTTTATTTTATTTTTATCATTACAGTTTACTTTCTGGAGAAAGCAAACTTTCCTTCTCTTAGTATACAAGGTCTTGCAAAAATCTGAGGTGAACAAAATCACTTTACTTGAGGTAATTTTAAAGCATGAGTCACTAAGAATAAAAGGAAAGTGCAGTACACCACTCCTGTTCCAAGCTCTTTAAATCTTAATGATTCTGCTCTAGAAATGGACTTCAGCTTCAGTTTCCTACTTCCATTTTCAAACTCACATTAATGGTTTGGGTGCTTGCAGTTAAAAGGAGCTGAATACCTCTAGATACATTATTGCTCCTCTCTTCTTCAAAAATAGGACTTGAGGCTTTGCATAATTTACGTAGACTTCAGGTACTAGAGGTATTAAAAGAGTTTTATTAAGGGTGTGTGTGAGCAGTGGAATGTGCACCAGAGTGACATTTCCTAATTGTCTGTGGTCCATTTCAATAAACTGCACGCTCACCTGCCAATCACAGGATAAAGGCCAGGCATAGAGCAATGTTTGAATTAATTATTAATATCAATTGGCTATTAGAGCTCTTTGGTTTCTTGCTGTGTGGCAAAGAATATCAGTATGAGTGCCAGATAGTAGGCACTTTGCATTCATGTGACTATTGGTTATAATAAATCTTAGAAAGTTATAATTCTCACTTGATTTCCTACAACTTCCTTTTTTGGGGTCTGCCATACTTAAGATAATGAGATATCTTATTCATCATGAATAAGTACTCAGGATCTGAAAAGATGAATGAAATAGGTCAAAGGTATTGAGGAATGTGACTGTCACTTGCTCTCGATCTGCTGAGAGCTTTCAAGTCTTTCAGGTGACAGATATCTGACAAGTATTTTAAACTGGTTCAGACCAGTTCCGACTGGTTTAAACTCGTTCAAACTGGTTCAGACCTGTTTATGCCTGTACAAACTGGTTCATACCGGTTCAAACTGGTTCAGACTGGTTTAGACCGGTTTAAATCTGTTCAGAATGGTTCAAAAAGGTTTCACCCGGTTCAGACAGGTTCAAACTGGTTCAGAACTGATTCAACCGGTTCAGACCAGTTCAAACTGGTTTTGGCTGGTTCAGACCGGTTCAAGCCAGTTTTAGACTGGTTCAAACCGGTTTCAACCGATTCAGACCATTTCAAACTGGTTTAGACCAGTTTAGATCAGTTCAAAAATAAATGTTTGTTTTGTGTCTCAGTTTTATAGAGTTCAGGTTATAATTATGTGGGCTTATATCACTTGAGTCTGAGCCATGCAGTATATCAGGCTGGGAGTGGGTTACAGGGGACATCCCTCAACTCTGGCCATGAAGCAAAGAGATGAACTTGCTAGGGTCCCATTATACTTTCAAGCACACAGAACATCTCTCCAATGCGTTGAAGACCTCCTATAGTGCCTTAACTCTTAAAGGTTCCACTACTTCCTGTTAGTAACAATAAAAATGCCATTACATTTATACATGGGTTTTTGGGTTGAGGGCATTCAAGATCTAAACCACAGTATATAGACTAATAAAGGTTTATCTAACTAAGTAAACTGGCAGTTGGCTGAGAGATGTGTGTGTGTGTGTGTGTGTGTGTGTTTTAATTTTTTTAGGCATTGTAAACATGTTTTAGTGGCAAAACCTGAGAACATCTACCCTCCACCTCATCGAGTATTGTATTCTTCAGGGGAAACCTTTACCTTGGCCATGTCTAGTATTATAAGACATTTCACATTTAGATATTAAACTATTTCCTATTTTCTTAGTACTCATTAAGAAAGTTAGAAAATATTTTTAAAAATGTCCCTTGAAAACATAATTTTCTATTCTGGGTCTTCTCGTTTCATTTAAGCAAAGCAGAAGGACATTTTCTCCTTGGCAGAGATCTGGAAGTCAGCTTTCATTTTCGGTTCTAATGGTCTCATCTGAATACTCATCCCAGGAGTGCAAACTGACAGAGACCTCCCGTGGTGATTCACACTGCTTAATGCCAAGTTGACGGGTAACAAAGTTATCATAATCCATAATTTAATTATAGATGTTGGTCTCTGTTCTGAGTAAAGCGCTGAGAATCTGTCTCCATTTACACTTCTGGGATACTTCACAAATGATTTGGGCTGATCTTTGATACAGGGTCAGGGAGGGAGAAACTATAAAATTGCATTCAATCGTACTTGAAAGACATAGTTCACATGTGAATTCAATTTATTGTTGAGTTGTCATGTATATAGTTTCCATAAATTTTAATAAGGATTCATGTAAATGCCGCAGATTTCGGACTGGATTTTGCATCTCATTTGGATGTAAAAATTGCTTCTTTCCATTTAGTACCACACATTTTCAAAACAGAAACAAACAAGCAAAAAAGATTCCTACAAGTTAGTGGAAAATGTATAATTGGAATTTGCTTTTCTTTTTCTTAAATGAGAATGACCTCATGTAAATTTCACGTCGATCGATGAATACACAGATACTGTTCAGTTGCTGGGCGTAGCTCACACTTTCTTGAACATTTGAATTGGTGATCTGTTCTAACTCCTTTTCTGATGAAATATTTTCCTGTAAGAAAATATACTAAGTCTGATCACCTGTATTCTGTGCTGGCATTTATGATGCCTGTGAAGGAGACATTCAACTAAACTGTCAAGATCTCTGAATTCTGTTGGTTAGAGCAATTGAGGGATCTGATGTTTAAAGGAAATAATAATTAACAGGTAGACCTACCAACCCGTCTTAACTAGTATTCTACTAGTGCGAAGAGACACCGTGACTACAACAATGCTTGTAAAGGAAAGCATTTAATTGGGGTTTCAGAATTTTAATCCATGGCAGGAAGCATGAGGTTGAGCATGGAGACATGGAGACACTGTGATAGAGAACTGGAATTTCTACATCTGAATCCAGAGAGAGAGGGGGGGGGAAGAGGGGAGAGAGAGAGAGAGAGAGAGAGAGAGAGAGAGAGAGAGAGAGAGAGGGAGGGAGGGAGGGAGGGAGGGAGGGAGGGAGAGAGAGAGAGAGAGAGAGAGAGAGAGAGAGAGAGAGAGAGAGAGAGAGAACCACACAGGGGCATCTGTTTTAAACCTCAGAGACCACCCCAAATAGCATACTTCTCCCAATAAGACTACACCTCCTAATAGTGCCACTCCCTAGTGACCAAGCACTCAAATCTATGTCACTATATGGGACCTTCCTAATCAAATCACCACACAACCTCTCACAGGTCAGTGAGAACGCTAAGAAAGTTTTCTGTTAAAATGAATTATTATGAAGGTTATAAGGTGTGGAGTATATGTGTCTGTTTGCTCCTGTAGTATATATAAGAGAAGGATAATATATATATATATATATATATGATTAAGTATATAAGAAAATGTTTCATATTATCTACTTTTTCAATTATTAATTTTTAAATGGAAGACATTGGATATGTTGCAAATTCCCAGGAATCTGTAATCATATTAAAGAGGAAACCCAATTAATTGTGGATATGCAAAATGAATAAGAAACAGCCTACAGAATGGAAAAAGATCTTCACTAACCCCACATCAGACAGAGATCTGATCTCAAAAATATACACAGAACTTAAGAAATTAGACATCAAAAGAACAAATAATCCAATAAAAATGGAGTAAGACCTAAACAGAGAACTCTCCACAGAGGAATCTAAAATTTCTGAAAAACACGTGAGAAGCTCCTTGGCCTTGAGAGGGAGGGAGGGGAGGTATGGGTGGAGGGAAGGGGAGGGAAGGGGGAGAAGGAGGGGCGGGAAGGGGGAGGAGGAGCGGAAGGAGGGGGAGGAGGAGGGAAGGAGATGGAAATTTTTAAATATAAAAAAAAATAAACCATGAGAATGAAAAAAAAAAAGAAAGAAAATGTTCAACATCTTTAGTCATCAGAGAAATGCAAATCAAAACAACACTGAGATTAAATCTTATACCTCTAAGAATAGCCAAGATCAAAAGCACTGATGACAACTTAGGCTGGAGAGGTTGTGGGGTAAGGAAAACACTCCTGCATTGCTGGTGGGAATGCAAGCAGGTACAGGCCCTTTGGATTTCACTAAGTTGATTTCTCAGAAAATATGGAAACAACCTTCCTCAAGACCCAGTAATACCACTTTTGGGTATATATCCAAAGGATGCTCAACTGTGCCAAAAGAACATGTGCTCAACATATGTTCATAGCAGCATTGTTTGTCAGAACCTGGAAACAATCTAAATCCCCTTTGACTGAAAAAATGGATAAGAAGAATGTGGTACATTTACACAATGGAGTACTATATAACATAAAAAAATAATGAATTTTGCAGGCAAATGGATGGAGCTAGAAAACATCATTTTGAGTGAGGTAACCCAGACACAGAAAGATGATTATTTTATGTACTCACACGTAAGTGGTTTTTAAACATAAAACAAAGAAAACCAGCCTATAAATCATGATCCCAGAGAACCTAGACAACAATGAGGACCTTAAGAGAGACATAAATAAATATAATCTACTTGAAAAGTAAAAAAAGACAAGATCTCCTGAGTAAATTGGGAGCATGGGGACCTTGGGAGAGGGCTGAAGGGGAGGAGGGAGGCAGGGAAGGGAGGAGAGAAAAATGTAGAAAAACACCCCCCCCCACACACACAAAGAAATGGGATTTTGTTTTCAGTATTTCAAAGAATCTAATAAATTGTGTTATTCTATAAAAGAATGAGAATTGTTGGCAAATTTATATTTCAAAATTGAATAGAGGCTTACAAAATTCAGGAAAGTTGGATATATATGTATTTAAGTTTATTTCAATGAAAAGTAACCTAAAAGCATACATGTTGGACTGAGAATACAGAAAAGCTGCCTGAAAGCTTGGTTATACAAGAAGCCTTGAATTTGAAATCAATTATCCCACAAACTGGGTGTTTAAATTATGTGAATCATAAGTATAATGATTTTGCAACAAGGTACAGCGTTCATATTCAGACTGTGATACATAGCTCTGATAAAAATAGAAAACACACAAACACACACACAACTCTGCAGTTAACACAATTACAATCAAGATACAAAGAAATAATTGCAGAAATGGGTTCAGTAATCCTCATACAAGTATTTTTATGGAAAAAGAATAAACATAGGTAGTATTAAATACATAAAAAAGAAAACTGAGCTTTTTGGAGGGGACCTGGAAAAAAAGTTTCTACTATAAGATTATTTGAATAGTCTTACATTCAGGAATAATTACATTCAATTCAAGAGAGATCCATGAATTCTTGTTAAAAATTTGTATGTTGTGAGGAAATTTCTCTCCTTTCTTGTAAAGTCACACACGAGTATATTGATAAACTCATTTTTTGTATGAGTACAACATGTCATACAAAACTTTTTTTTTTATTTAATAACTTCTGTTTTGCCATTAGTCACCGAGACCAATTGAAAGTGTTTCATGATGGGATCACTTAAGATGAATGGTTCTACATTTTATTTTGTGGTATTTTGTTTATATTTGGTTTTGCACAAGGGTACAAATATCCAATTCCTTTCACTATAGATTACCATCAAGTTAGAAACTACTATCCCTCACCATATACTACCTTTTACTCTTTCCACAACTGATCATTCCTGAGCTAGAAATAAAGAATTTGCCACTCTTGGTTTTGTCCCCAGGACGACACTATCATAGATACATACAGATTCAGCAAAACTGCATGAGGTCCTGCCCATCAAGCTAAACTTGAAAGCCATGAAACTTAGGTGCAACAGAAATTCAAATTCCTTATGGCTGTGCTCAAGCAAAAAAAAAAAGACAAAATCTTTTGTTCCTCTTCTTTCTCCACTTCCCAAGTATTGTGGAGTTCTTTCTTCATTGAAAGTCAGCTGAATCACATCACCTCCAAACTGATGTCAATCTCTCATCATCCTCAGAAGCTCCTTATCATGCTATCTTACTAATTTGAAATCCACACTTTGTTGCTCTATTCATAATATCAAGGAATTGGAAATAACATGGATGTCTATAAATTAATTAATGGATAATGAGAATGTATACATTCACACAATGAAATGTTATTCAGCAATCAAGACAAATAACGTTATGAATTTCATAGGCAAAGGATGAAATTGGGGAAAATGATCCTGTGACATAAATCCATAATGTCAAATTCGAAATCTCCCTATCATAAATGGATACTCACTTTGATGCTGTAGATGTGAATACTACACAATTGAATTATTTGTCTTCAATTTGTGTTGTTATCATACATATTGATTGTTACATTTATTCTTATCACTATTTTATCTGTTAATGCATTTTCTCATTATTTGATTTCAGTTCCTATCTTCAAAATTGTGAAATTTCATTGCCAAATCTCTTCATTATATATAACTTTTTAAAAATTTCTCATTGCCTATTAAATAATTTATATATTAATACTGTATTAATACATTTCAAAACGAATGCTGAAACTTCATTTAGATTAAAATAAACCCATTATATATATCTTCAGATTTATTGATGCAGAAAATTTTTCATTTATTTAAAATTGTTAAACCTTAATCCTGTATTTAGAAATGAGTTTTTACTTTGTTTTACATTAATGATCCTTATTGTCTGTAATTTATTCATGACCCTAGTATGCTGACAGAAGTTTTTGCTCACTTATAACCTGTGTTATATAACTAACATCTAATTTTTATGTTTATTAGCAATATCAGTAATCTCAGTAGTTTGGAGGTAGTACATGAAGGCCACTGAGTCAAAATCAACTTGAGATGCACAGAAAATCCCTGTGTTAAAACATAAATAAAATAAAGTCAAATTTAAAAAGTAACATACACCACCAACAACAATGTTCAAGACTTTGGGGATTGCACCAAACACCTTACTTTTACATGTTCTCTGGATTAGTTAATATTTTAAAAAGAAGATTAGAGTTTTTGCATATAACTTGCTCTTTGAGGAATACTTTTCACATATCAATCACTTGGTTTCACATACTAGGGTTTAGCTCTAACTAAAAGTCCTCCCAGCACACTCCTCATTAGGAACTTTGTAAGAATATATGTGCTATTCGTGTGTATTTAATTTGATAGTCACGGTTGCTTTCCACTTGATAAGGACATTTTAAAATTTTTTCTTTATCATCTATATTCCAAACTAAACATTGCTTCTCTTGATCATGGACAGTTTTTTTTTCCTCGTATCACTTAATTATATTAATGAAACTTCTCTAAAGTATTCTGATAGAACAAGATTAAATAATTATGAAACATTTCTCCTCCACCTTCACTAAAGCAACACATTAGAGTTGACATTTCTCGTTGTTCTACAGAAACAGACTTCATCTATCTCACCTAGATTTATTGCCTTCTCACCTTTCTGTTCCTCTTGACTTACTTTCCATGATGATGTATCGTTGTCTTACAAAACACAAAGACATGAAGAGCAAGAGTTGTGCTTTCACTGTAATTGAAATTTCTGGAGATGATACTCAAACTTTTCTGAGGAATTAAAGTTATTCATAATGTTTAATCTTTAGGCGAATCACTTGAGGTGCTACAAAACTAAAATTTCTCTTTTTGAATTTATGAAGTTTAAAACATAGCACAACTACATTATTTTCAAAAGCATCACATTTGTTACTTTCATTTGCAACATTTCAGTGTTTGCATAGAAGCCCACTTCCCACTTCCAAGTGATATCAAAATTGATCAAGAAGGAAATCAAAATTAGGAAATAAGAATATCTAGTTTTACTTAACTAAAAAACACTGGCTAAGTGCATATTTAAGTGACTTTAGTGTGATAGTGTGATTGTTGATTGTTACTTGAAACTAGATGGTAATCAACTCTGTGATCTTTATCTTCTCTAAAACAACCCAGGATGTTGTTAAGACAAACATTGCTCTCCACAAACTGATTGCAAAACTTCACTCCAGAAGACAACGTCTAAACGTCAAGTTGAGCTGGTGCCTTCTTAAAGCTTTTGCCTGTATGAGGTGGTGTCTTCTAGACAGGAGCATACTCCACACACTAATGAAAAATAAACATGAACCTAGCCACAAATTCTGTGATCTGCAGTGGTTTTCTGTAAGATATGCCAGTGCAGTGATCACAAAAAGCACCTGGGAGTAAACAACCAACACCTGATTTGACCTTCGGCCCATTCTTTGAAATAGAGTTCACACCTTCTGCTGCTTGGATGACTGAGAACTTGAGACTAGATAGACCAGGGATGTAGTGCAAAATCAAATACTACTGTTCTACTGAAAGAAAATAATAATAACAATAGCAAACCAAAAATAGTCGGCTATGCTCATCAACACCATCAAAGAAGCTTCCTACTACCACGGATGGGAACAAATACATGTAACACAGCCAGACATTGTACAGAGAGTGAGACCTTAGAGCTTTCATTCTGAAATGAATATCTCCAACAAATCACTCCTTTTAAGGGCTCAGAGAACTCTGGAGAAGGGGAGACAGGAAAAGTGAAACAGCCAGAGACTAGGGAAGACACTGAAAAAAACAAAGTTCTCTAAATCAACAAAATCAAGGTTTATATGACTTCCAATAGACTGAGACAACATAGACAGGGTCTGAAAAGATCTGAACCACATAGGTACACAGAACTGAAAGGAGAACTCTAACACAAGTCCCCATTCCTTACCCAGAACCTCTACAACTGAGAATGGTATGCTAATGAAAATTTAGTTTTCTCTTGGAGAGTCTCATTGGGGTAACAAACTGTTCTTAGGATAGTCTGTGTTCCCAGCAGTAGGTAATTTACTCAATGGTATCTTTAAAATTTCCTTGTCTGCATGCCTTTCCTTTGGTCTCTTCTTTTGCTTGTTTTTCCCTATTCTGAGGGATTAGTTTCTGCTTCATTTTATTATAATTCATTGTATTAAAAAGGGCACAATGTCCTTGTGCTCACAGACAGTCACTCCCAGGAACACCAGGAATATTAAGCACACAGACTGATGTTTTCAAAGGAAAGGATGTGCATACCGTTCATCCACCATGAAGAATGGGAGTGGATGTTGTTATTAAATGGTGACCTTTGCTATATGTAGGGCCAGTCCTCAACAAAATTGCCCAGAATGTTTATCCCAGAGTTTTCCTCCCCAGACTTTATCTTTATCTTTGCATCTCAGTCAATTGAACCCATTCCTGGAGAGATTCCACTTGTACTTTGTAGTCTGGTCAATTCTGTGGTGTCCTATTGAGAGACAACACCAGATCCTAGGTTCTGAAACTATAGAATCCACTTTCGTGGTAGGTGTCACGTGTGCTTTGCAAAGTTAATGATGAAGTCATGCCTTAAGCATGCATATGCAATTGAGATAATTGCTACCAGGAAAAATTTTCCAAAACTGTACTGTACTTAAGCATCTTAAATAAACTAGATTGGTGTCAGATTTAAGGATTTTGGCCAGGTGCTGATGACGCATGCCTTTAATCCCATCACTCAGGAGGCAGAATTAGATGTAGGCTATCCTGGTCTACAGAGCAAGTTCCAGGACAGCCAGGACAGTTCCACAGAGAAACCCTGTTAAAAAAAAAAAGAAAAAAAAGAAAAGAAAAGAAAAAAAAGAAAAAGAATTTTGAATCAGCTGTGTATACATAAGTCATGATGTAACAAGTTTACTTCTTGCCTCTAGCAGTTTATTTGTATATTGGCAGTAGAGTTTACTGGAATTCCCCACAGTCCCACAGTACCCAATTTTTTTTATTATCTTGTATGAGCCTGTTTTTTTTTTTTTCTAATAAGAGACAGAAAATGCATGGAGCAGTTGGACTTGAAGGTAGAGACAAACTAGAAGGAATAAAGAGTGAAGAAATGAAAGCTAGCTAGGATATATTATAAAAGAAAAAACTTCAATTAAAAAAAGAAGAGAAGAGAATGGAAACATCAATACTTTCAACACTTGGCTATTTTGTTAATATTTTTAGTCCTTCTATAAGAAAGAAACAGACTGTATGGCTATGGCAGAAATTTATTCGAGATTAGTTCTACAGTCTAGAAAATGAAGTAGAGTACTTTCAGGTGGCTTTCTTCTGAGGTGTCTCTTTTAAAAACCTGTATGTCCTGTTCTTCTTGTGTCCTCATTTGGTCTTCTTTCTGGGTACGGTGTGTCCTTTATTTTAAATAGTGTTATTGAAGTTTAATTAACACATAAACCCAATCAATTTTAATGTGAATAACTAGATGAACCTAGATATGCATATTTATATCATCACAATTAAAATATAATCATATATCTCTGCTCTAAAAAACTTAGACTGTTTTTGAATTTATAAGTTTTGGTCTTAGAACTGTGTAAGTAAGAATAAAAATGTACAAGAAAATATATAATGTTTCTGTGTCTGTGTATGAGTGTTCACCTGTGTGTCTAAAATAAGTACATATAGGTTAATGATAAAAAACTATACTTGCCACTGAATGTTCTCAGTATCCAAGACACAACCTCAAGTCTTAAAATTTGTTTGTTAATTGTCTAACTATATCTTCTAATAATTCTATGATCTTTGCATGTAAATTTTTAAATTTAAAAAGTTCATAAGGGAGGAAAATAAATTAACCACTCAATGTAATAGTCTATATTTTTAGTTATTCAAAACAATGCACTGCATTATTCTATTTCTTTGTATTTTGTAATAATACTTTTAGGCTTCTAGCTCCAGAATTAATAGAAACATATTCCTGAAAACTCTCTTTGAGAAAGTAATAAATGAGTTCATATTTTTTACTAGAATTAAGAAGAATTTTTATTGTAAATGTTCTTCTATAAAAGACAGTTTGAATGCCTTGGGATTTAAGACTAAAATTTACCTCTATTTTATAACATACAGACTAGGGAAGTGTTCAATGTTTGAAGTATGTTTGATTCATAATGAAGTTATTACTCATTCACACCACTTAGATATAATTTTGAATCACCAGAAGTGTGTGGTTTTTAATCTATTTTGACTTTTAATATCCAACTACAGTATATTAGCTAGTCAAGATTTTTATGACAAAAGGCTATATGTCTTATTAGAGTCACTTCACAAAATTCACTAATTTATTGGAATCTAAGAATAAAAGGCAATGCTGTATTCAATACATTTAATATTTTTTGGTACAAGATTAAATCCATTAGTAGGGCTATATATCAGGAATTTACGTATGTTATTAAACAAATATAAATATTAATTTAAAAATATTACTTAAAAATATGGTCTACAAATATTAGTGCATAGAAAAAACATTCCATTTCAAGCAAAATGATAACAATCTGTTTATTCAAAAGTATTTTTTGTACATTTATCCTTAGGGAATAATTTTATTATATACAGCATAAATACTATCAAATTACTATAATGTATCAAAATAATACAGAATAAATATTAACAGAGTTCGTTCTTACACATGTTCATTTATTTTTGTATCTTACCATGGCTATAATTTAATGAGAAGGGAGTCATAATTTTATTAAATCAACAGCAAATGTAAGCAGGGACGAATCAAATCTGTTTGTGACAGTGTACAAGTTACATCAGAGAAAATCTGAAGTGTATTTTTATGCTTGTACCTTTAGGCAATACAATGAAAAAGTTGGATGATCAGAAATGCTTAGAAGTAAGTTGTCAGGTTTTCATGGGGAGGAAATATGTAAGAATAATTAGAAGTGGAACATGATATGTTAGTATAAGAACAGGCATTACTAGAACAGTGTGAGGAGAACACTCGTGGCCAATGCATCCTCAGACCAGTGATGTTATGTCAGGAAAATAGCATACCATTGTTGAACAGTGATTTTGAGATATTTGCTCTAAGACTACCTAAGCATGAAGAGAAGGTTGAATTACCTTCTATGGTAAAAAAAGAACACCTCAGAGATAAAATTATTTAGAAGGATTGTAAGAAGCTTTTATTTAGGAAAAATCAAAAATAGGAGAAATGTCTTTTCAGTATTGGTTAAATATTCCAGGATAGATTTTTAAAAGGCATTAGAAATAATGGGACAGACGTGTAAGATCTAATGTGACAAACTCTACGCAAATCAAATAAATGGATAAAAATAGTTAATTCCTAAGCAAATTCCCATATGATATGCTTTTTTAATATTACCATAAGCAGCTTTCAAAGGCGTTATTTCAGGCATCAGCAAGAGATAGCTCAGCAAGTAAAGACATGTACTATCAAGCAAGAAGACCTGAGTTAATCCCCTATCGCCTACATGGTAGGAGAAAATAGCTTCTGATAGCTGCCTTATTATCTCTACATGCCATGAAAGCTATGCAACACCATAGAACATCTCCATCCTACCTCACCCTCCACAAAGAGAAAGAGAGAATCAATACAATTTGGGAAAAATACATTTTTTTAAAGTTTTAAACATTTCTTGTAAGATTTTTCTTATTTATCACTAACATGTTGAGGGATCTATTTCTACATAATATAAACTCTTAAACATATACAGAAATTGACAAAAATTGTATGTGCCCATTAAAATATCACATATTTCTTACAAATTCGATGTATTACTCAATTTATGCTAATTGGAATTGCTGGATAATGTGTTCAACTTTTCTATATTGAATAATTGTGTATTTTAGGTCTTTATAAGTTCATTTCCATAGAAAAATACTGAAATGCCTGTTTAGAGAAATATTTCTTCCCTAATTGCATTTGACGCTATTTATACCTGCTATACTGTTAAAGTAGGCGGTTACAAGGCTTGAAATTGTGATGCATGTATTTCTCTCCATCTCCATATTTGCAATTGGTCAGGGTGTGTGTGTGTGTGTGTGTGTGTGTATGTGTGTGTGTCTGTGTGTCTGTGTGTGTATTATGAGAGAACTACTTGTGCAATAAAAATATAGTCTTAAATATTCACTATAAGATTAGAATAGTATATCTTTTATGACAGATCTAGTTTACCAAATATCTATGTAATAAACATTATTGAAATAAAAAAATGCAATTGTTTTCTCAATACTTTTTGATGAGACCTATTTTGCCACCCATTTATATATTTACATTATATTAAGTTCAGAAACTACCTCCATCTTTATATGTGCATTTATACATTTAGAGATATATATATGTATATATATCCAAACAAAGATAATCTAAACTGTCTTGATGCATGTGAATATGCCTTTTCCACATTGCCTGTTTAAAATCTCTCTTTAAACATTAAACTAATTTTAGATTGGGAACGTGGATATTCTTCCTTTTATTAACAAAATTTACTTTAATTTTACTATGTAATAGGCCTACATATATAACATATCTAACTTAAAATTTTCTGGCTTAATACATAATAATTAGACCTTAATTACTGAGATGAAAGCAATGTATCTCCCTTTTACTCTCAGGGTATACTAAAGTAGAAGAAGCATTTTCATTTGGGAAAACACTGATTTAAAAAGAAATTTCAAGACACCTCACGAGAACCCCAAAATTAAAAAGAATATACCCAAATTAAAATTTTCTCAACACAGAAGCTTGAGATTACATAGTTTGATCTTAGTGATTTCTCTAAAGCAAATAAAGTCATATTTTTGAATATTTTGAACTTACTTTTACAGGATGTGAATAGAAAGAATACATAGCAGTCGATTACACTACGTAGCATGATAAATTATATTTGAGATATAGAGAAGAGTTCCTATTAAATATTTTGACAGATGAATTCAAAACTAAAAATATTTTAATTAATAAGATAGGAAAACTATTTGACACCGTGAACATTGTTTGCATTTTATGTGATCCTGAGCCCCGAGGACAATTTACAAACAACCGGTGCGGCGTTTAGAAGCGACACGAACATGCATCATTTATACTCTGATTACATTCTAAGTGCAGACAAGGTGCTCGGCTCATGAATAATTCACACATCCAAAAGAATGGGCTTTTTCCGTTGCATTTTAGGGTTTTGTTTTTCAGACAGGATGTCCTAACAATGTAAAACACATGTCGCTGATGCAATATGATTAGGAATACAGAGCGATGTGACAGTTAACAATTATTCCCTGCTGTATAATTCTTTCAGGCTATATAAATGATATGAAAATCCGGGCAGCTGCTGTAAGCATAAGTCATAGACATGGAAAAAGTAGAAATACGAGTAATTTCTTTGCTTTGTGACATGGAATTAGACCAAAATATAGGAGCATGATATTTTCACGAGATAAAGCAATAGAAACTGATGAAGGAGTAGAAAATTTATTGTTGTTTTCCATTTCCTAGAGCACATTATTTGAATAAGAAACAATACATTTTATGGATGCCATTACTTCATTGTGTGATTTTCTTGATTCTTCTAGTTTGCATATCTATATCTTTTAATTGCTTTATAAGGAACAATGAGCAATGTTCACAAAATCAAGCGAGGTCACTGGTTCATACCTATAATTCTAGCTGAACTGGAAATTAGAAGCAAGGGGTTTACTCAAATTCGAGGGCACCCCAAATTACATAGTGAGATCAAGGATAGTTTGGTCATGTGTCTAAATACAATATAACAGCAAAACAAATATTTGTAAATTAAGATATGTTTATAAGACTGAAGTAAAAACTAAATATAAAAAATGTATGTTTAGAAATATAACACAGACTCAAAATTGTTACTAACTAGAGCTACTTCAATATTTCATTGTGATTAATTTACAACCAAATACTTAGGTATTTAAAACTACAAAATTACTGCATTGAAAGAAGCCGTAATGTGTAAACACCAATTTGATGTATTCTTCATCAAGACTTAGTGTTCTACATTTCCAGTGTAATGCCTAGTTCATAACGATGGGCTACTCTGACTGGATTGACAGAGAAGACTATATTTTTCTATGTTTACATGATCCATTTTCTTTTGCCTATGCATCATCCTCTTTCTTGTGCAAAATGACACACATACTGTATGTCAGTGAATACATAGTAGCAATGTTATTGTGTCATTAAATCAATGCAATTTTCAAAACATGTTTATGAGTAACATCATTTGATGGACATCCTTACCAATAGATGACCGGACAATTGGGAAACTAGTGGTTAAGTCCATATGACCTAAAAAAAAGTGTGCACAGTCTCTATCTTGTTCTGTTCTGCCTGTTGAATCACTTCCTTGGAGACTTTATTTGTTATTAATATGCCATGCGTAGTCTATTAAACATCAGTAATATGAATCGATTTTAATTGTATTAATAATATAATTTTATAATGTTTGGTATTATTTGTCTTATGCTTATTAATATGCAATAGAGAAGTAACTGCTTGTTTCTACTCAACTTCATAGAATTCTGTTAAAGTATTTGTAGGAGGATGGCCAGGCCGATTGTTCGTCCAGGCTGCCTGGCTAGCTTCACCCTGAAATAACCACCCAGAAATTGTATTAATTAAATCACTGCTTGACCCATTAGCTCTAGCCTCTTATGGGCTAATTCTCACATCTTGATTTAACCCATTTCTATTAATCTGTATATTACCACATGACAGTGGCTTACTGTGAAAGATTCGGCATGTCTGTCTCTGGCAGATCCATGGCATCTCTCTGACTCTGTTTTCTTCCTCCCAGAATTCAGTTCTGTCTTCTCTGCCTAACTAAGTTCTGCCCTTTCAGTCCAAGGCAGTTTCTTTATTCATTAACCAATATAAGCAACACATAGAGGGCATTCCCACATCAGTTATTCAATGACAAGTTACTTACAATACACTTATTTCTCACTACTTATTGTACTTTAAACCTGATGTTGAGGTGAGATATCTTTAAAATCTTGTGAATAGTAGAATACTACAATGTAAATTGTTAATAGTAGAAGATTGATTGATGTATATATTTACTGGTTGCCTACTGCCTCCTTTACTACCATAGATACTTCCAAAGTTTTGTATCCACCAAGAAAGTAGGAGTATGTACATTAATCAGTGATAGATCTAATGTGCTCAGCAATTTGTTTATTTCAAAATATATCTGGGAGCTGCAATATAATTTTGACTCTAGTCACCCACAGTTCTTGCTGACTATCTTTAATTCCAAGAATTCACATAACATTATAAGGGTGTGATAAATTGATAAAGCAAGTCTCCAAACCCATGAAAGCAATATATTTGGGATTGGAGTTTTATTACAAAGACTACTCACAGGCTAAAGGTTAGAAAGTCCATGATGCAGATCCACTACGGTCTTTATCAAAGTATTAGGGTATAATCCTCTCTCCTGGCATAACAGTGTGCTCACAAATTTGGAATCCATTCTGAGCATTGCCTCCAGTTTATTTACTGGAGTTTTGTTATATATTGTGGGAACTCACTCATACTTTTACAGCTCATTGATTGTCATTAACTCCATATTGAAACATTGTCTCAACTTAAATGAGGCAACTGGAGATCCAGAACCTGTTCACATGGACAAGTGCTCTGAAGTCCAGTACTCACCAAAAACCACTTTACCATAAATAATGTTGTGTGTTCCAACTTCAGCAAAACTTCTGTTACTGAGTCTGCTGCAATAAACTAACATAATATATCAAAAGAAGGATTAAGAGCTAAGACACACAATATATTTTTACGTTAAATGCCTGGGTATCATATAAACTGAGTATTAGACACCATCTTAGGGAAGACATCTACAGGGGGTTTTGTACTTGTAAAAGGAAGAGAATTCATTTACAGGGAAACTATTGGTACAAAAGAACAGAAAATGGCCTGAGACAGTGTTTACATGGTCTTTAGGAATGGTACCAAATGATACCCTCCTTGTTTTCATTTTTGGGATGGTCCTTTATACAGACATGAGACCATAGGAAGGACAGACACTTGTTGAAGGGAAAGGTCAAAAAAACTTTTAAGTTACTTTGTTACTTCAAGATGCCAAAATGTCATACTTAGGGACAAGGTTTTCCGAGCTCCAACTTCACACACACCACACACACACACACACACACACACACAGAGAGAGGGGGGGGGAAGGGAGAGAGAGAGAGAAAGAGAAAGAGAGAGGGAGGAAGAATGTGTGAGAGGGAAATGTTTTACAGTAAAGTAAGATGCAACTACTATTTCATTTGTCATTTAAGTTTAATATTGTACAAGAATTTTTAAAATGGGACTTTCAAGATGTAATGAAATTTATCATATATTTAAATATATTAAATATTTTTCTTCTCAGTTTTGGTAAATATATAATTCTTAGCTTTATTTGATTCACAAACTGTTGTCTCTTTAAACATAGTCATATTTATGAATCATATTTATTAGGTTGAATTATGACATACTGGGTCATTATTGTGCCACGGTATGTGGTGTACAAGAAAATCATTGTTGTATCATTCAAATCCTTGGGTTGTTTATATGTTCCTATGAAGTATTCCTCAATTGTGAATTAATTTATTCAGGAACTTCGTAGCTGTGTTCTTCACCATTCAAAAAGGAGAACCTCAGATAAAGACCACAGTGCTAGAGATGTAGAGATGGCTTTTTAATTCAAGCATACACTGCTCCTGAAGAGAACCTTGTTCAGTTTCCAGAACTCACAAGTTGTTCCTAGCTGTCCAAAACTCCAATTTAAGGGAACTTGAAGTCTCTTCTAACTTATATGCACCAGGAACACATAAGGTACATGTGCACATACATATATTTAACCAAACAATAACACACATAAAATAAAAATAAGATAAGGTTTTTAAAAAATCTTTTTATATATTTATTCTTTTAAATTTCATTTTACATTCCAACCACATTTCTCCCTCTCACCCATCCTTCTACACTCCCCCTGCTTCCCCCACCAATACACCCCTTATCTACTCTTTAAGGCCTCCCATAGGGAGTCAATGATATCTGGGACATTAAATTGAGGCAGTACTAAGCCCCTCCCCCTAATTCAAGGCTGAACAGAGGCCGTAGTTTGGTCCCATGCAGGCTCCACAGCTGCCTGTGTAGAGCTCATGGGAAATTTACAATAACTCGTTTTCTTAAAGACGGGTTGCTAATATCCTCTGGTAAAGATGGTTAGAAGCAACATACCTACCTCATATAAAATTTCAGTGAGATAACTGATGAATTTGAAGATTCACAGGAGGAAAACACAGTTATAGAATATTTAATTATATTCATTGCTAGCGATAGTAATGAATGATGAAGGTTTGACACTCACAGGTTCTTTAAAGCAGATGCCAGAATTAAGCTCATTAGGGAAAAGTAACATATACAATATAATTGTCTTATGCCTTTCATTTTCTAGAATTTAATTACTGAGCTACACATTTTATGTCACTAACAGTCAAGCTGGCTTCCATAAATTATACTCACCAGAGAAATGAACAATTTACAGGTTAGCATGAATAACCCAAGCCAAAAATGAATATCTTTGAAGATATATATATTCTTTCACAGACCTTTAGTTCCACACCTGAAGTAGGTGCTGTTGTTTTGGCAATATACCTATTTGCTTTTGATTCTCGTTACTGTTTCAACTTAAGAGAATATATCCTCCCTCTAAATTTTTGTGTCGTGAGACTCATGTTCGGTCCTACCACACACATTTTACAGAGCAAAGCATTTCCACCTAGGAGAATTATTTTCTTTGACCTTTGGTAATGTATCACTATTCACCTCAAGACAATTTTATTTTTTTTCTGCAGCTAAGCATAATAAAAATCTAAATATTACTGAGGAAAAAGTTGTCTTTAGACAAAGTACTAATTAATATCTTATAGCTGTCTGCAATGCAGTGTACCACCATGGCCATATGTATAAGAACATGAAATATTTGCCACCTGAAAGCATTTGAAAATTGGGAGGTAGTTACAGAAATTTATATGCTGATACTTATCTAGTAATAAAGAACTAGATATAAGAAATCAAGAGGATAGCATCAGGAAATTCTGAGTTTTGTATGAAGTTAGACACCTTCTACATAGGAACAAGTTCCCATAAACAAAGGATAAGATAATTTCTATATTTCAGTTCAAACGGTTGATTGTCAGGATCACCAAATGAATAAATTACATCTATTATTTAAGTAATCATGAATTTTATGTTAAATGTGATTATGAAACTGATATTATAAAATAATGCTAGAAAAATAATGCATATTAGTCACAGATGAAGATCAAGACAAACATTGTGGCAAATATTAAATTTCTAACATTGAATACCATAACTCTAGGTAAAGGAAAAGTTTTCCTGATATGGTAAGGAATTGGTAACAATGTGCAGAAAACAAAGACAAATTTATAAAACAAAATTCCAGAATACATGATTAAATATGCTCTTAATGATACCTTTAATATTATATTATAAATATAATAATCACACAAATGTAATTCAATGGAATGCTAATTGAGATTCAACATTATAATTGAATAATAAGATATAGTTAACATTTTTCATTATCACGATGAAACAGTGTAATTAAATTTCTATTCTAATGATATTTGTAAAATTTTCTTCGCATATACTGAGATAAAATAAGGTTTTTACAAAATCTTTTGTAACTCTATGTATAAGAATTGCAAAAATTCCTTTACATTGACACCAATTAATTATACAATTATCACTTTTCATTTATAATACATAAAGAATGAGATCTATAATGTGGACAGTCTCTAAGAAATAATAGCCAAATGTCAATAACTGAATTTAGCTTAAATAGAGAAAAGGACAAAGAACAGTTGTATTAATTTAAGTGTATGTATTTTAAGTTTGATACTTTTTATACTAGTCAAAAACACATTTATAAAATTCCAAAAGGTACTATTTTATTAGTCTTATGTGTGGGTTTTTAAAACAAAATGTAAGTACAAATATGAGTTGCTCTGTTCTGCTGTCTATTAATAAAAGACTATATGCCTGACACTTTAAAACATGTTTCATTCATACTTGTTGTTTCTATAGAGTTTTCCAACAGAGCTTCAAAGCATGCGAAAACAGGTTTAATTCTAAATCCCATTTCTTTTTGAATTGCATTATCCTTAAGCCATGCATCATCATCACAGGTCATTGCTCCGATGAAATTAATCTGATAAAACACCTGTGTGACAGAGAGAATGATATATTAGTGTGATTCATCATTAATGAACATCATCAGCCCATGATCTATTAGTGTATTGCTCAAAAGATGGTGTCATTAGGAAAGAGTCAGGTCCCAGTGTTAAATTATTGCATGGATGACAGCAGTGAAAGCCGAGAAGAAGCGGGCAGCAGCAGGTGGACATGCCAATACGGAATCACATTTCCTGGAGCTTTTATTATTACTCTTATTTAAAGGTGTCTGAGTTGCATCTTTACTAAACAGTTTTAATGCCCTACCTCAAAATTAACTTTGCCCTGATTACTCATCTACTATTAATTGCTTCTCCAGCCTCTATAAATTACATCAGTGCGAATCTGACTTGCATATGCCACATTGCCAATGAGGAGCAGAAACTGTTTTATTTTGTGGATGAGTTGCAGAAGATTTTGGAGTACTTATAAAGAAATAACCCTAGGAGAGTGTCTCTTCAAGTACTTATATAAGCTTAAGTGTGGTACACAATACAGTTGATTATTTTTAGACTTAATATGAAAGTATATGTAAAAGTCTTCATTTGAGAAATTGAAACAGGTAAATTAAAGTAATTAAAGTTTATTTTAAATAAAATGTATTTGTTTACAAGGTTTAAAGTTAAAATATAGATGAGTAAATGGATATAATGTAAAGAATTTGGAATATAGTTTTTAATGTAAAATTTATGAGCTTATTCTATTTGTTTAAAATAATTATAAAATACAGTAATACTATTTAGTCTGAAGTTAAACTTTGCTCCTTTTCCAAAAATATGTGCTCAATATGGGAAAGACTTTCAATTTTTTATATTTTTTCTGTCTAAAATATAAAAAAGCAACTAGCAATATTTCACCTTGTATCCCTAAATAATTAACAACACACCTACCATAATATCACCAAAAGAGATTTTTATTCTTTAAATCATGTATGAATTTGGGTAATTTCTGTGCCATGTGGTTTCAAGTTATAATTTCAATTAAAATTTGAAGTGTCATGCTGATAGAACCAGTGAAGTTTTGTCTATATTAGAAAGATAATTTTTTCTTCTTTATTCTTTCAATTGATTATTACAGATTTAGAAATCATTACAGAAAAATTGAAAGACAGAGAGAACTAAATTTGTATAAAGATGGTTCATTTTACAAGAAAGAAATCTGCGATATTGCCATTGAGATTGTAAGTTCAAACAGTTGAGTGCAGACATATTTCTCTACTTCTACACTAATTATAATTTTTAATCCCTAAAATCATGACAGAGTCCTTCCAAAAAATATCTAAAACTTGTAAGATAAAATTTAGCAACTTTGGAATTTTAAGAGAGAGTTCTAACTAGCAGCCAAGAACACCATAAATCATCAAACCCAAAAGCTGAATCCCACCTTGATTTTTTTTTCCAGAAACTAGGCATTTAAGTTAACCAGAAAAGTGAATTCTTTCCAAAACAGAGGAAAACCATGCCCATAAAACAAATAACTATATAAGATCATTATTCTTATGTCCTGAGAAACTAAGGTACCCCGGTTAATAATACCAAGGTATGTTTATTAGCAATTGGACCACAAAACCCTTTCTGGAATCCATGCAGCTTAAAGATTCCCTCCTCATGCTTCCCAGAGTGCATTTGTTCTAGGCAGGAAGATTTCTACAAATGACCTGTCCAGAGCAGTAATCCAAACTGAACGCTGCTTTGTATAAGAATCGCAAGGAAAGAGGAAGGGTCTCATACACTCATATTCCTCTTTCCCTAAGGGTAGCACTATAGAGCAGGAAGATAAGACACTAGGGACCTAGACCAGATGGTGGCCTGTCTCTAAGAATCATATTCGGGTTTTAACCTAAAGATCCTGTGCAACCAATCATTGGGAATTGTAAGGGAGTCTCATTACAAGAAGATTTTAATCAAAGATCTATCATTTACCAAGATGAGAACTTCCTTAACAATCCGAGAAATATTTGCAAGTCAAGCCTGGGAAGATCCTAAGCATTTGTTTTTTTTTTTTTTCATTTAGTAGATTTATTTTTAAATTTTTCACGCACTTGACCATACTCTTATTCCTCCACTAACTCCCTCCAGATACTCCCTCAACCACTCACATTTATGTGTTTTTCTCTCTTGTCTTTTTGTTGTTGTTGTTGTTTGTTTGTTTGATTGATTTTTTTTTTGAGACAGGGTTTCTTTGTAGCTTTGGAGCCTGTCCTGGAACTAGCTCTTATAGACTAGGCTGGCCTCAAACTCACAGAGATCCTCCTGCCTCTGCCTCCCAAGTGCTAGGATTAAAGGCATGAGCAATCACAGCCTGGCTTTTGGCTTTGTGTGTGTGTGTGTGTGTGTGTGTGTGTGTGTGTGTTTTCTCTCCATCTTAAAAAAATCAAAAATAAACCAAAAAGACACAAATACATACATATTCATTCACACATGTACACATTCACACAAACATGTTGTGTTGTCTAAGTGTTCCTGAGGATGCCTACTTATTAATAAGGTTGATTTTGCAAGTGTCTCTCCACTGAAAAAAAATCTGATTTTCTCATGCCCACCAGCTATCTGTTGGTTAGAGGTGGGAATTTGTGCCCACTTCTTTTCTGTCTTATGTATGCTGTTCCAGTATCTAGAGTTCTAACACTGAAGCTCACAAATGGACAGTGCACAGAGAGTGAGAGACTTTAGTGCACTCAGACTTAAACGGGATATCTTTATCACACCCATCCCCTCAACAATCAGGAATCTATTTGGAGGAAGAGATAAAATCCCTACAAGAGACAGAGGCAGTGAAGTGAATCCCTCCCCACATACACACACACACAATGTGCAGGGATGAAGATATTCTGATAGCATCATACAGACAAAGCTGACAAAATGAGGAAAAATACCAACCCTTTTTTGAAATTATGGCCTAAAAAAATATAGATTCCAAATGGTAGTCCAAACACGGTGACTGCCTTCTAAGAGAGATTCAAATAAAACTTAGGATCTTCTCACATGAAAACAAGGGATGGAGTATAACTAGATCATTGGTTACACCAGTAACATGAAATGCAATACACTAGATATAAAGGATTACCAATTAATATGCATGTTCTGCTTCTGCTATTTCTTGAAATTCTCTGATGCCATACAATGTCTCAGCAGTTAATCAATAAAAAAAGCAGAAATTGGGGGCTGGAGAGATGGCTCAGGGGTTAAGAGCATTGACTGCTCTTCCAAAGGTTCTGAATTGAATTCCCAGCAACCACATGTGGCTCACAACCACGTGGAGGCTGAACACTATGTACATAATAAATAAATCATTTTTAAAAAAGCAGAAAATGGCAGCAAAGAAGTAGAAGATATAGGACCTAATGAAAATTAGAAAAAAAAATCCATTAACTGGAATTTTATCTCTTCTGGTTGAGAGAAAAGGAAATCAATGAATTTAATCAACAGAATTTCATAATCTGAAGACAAAATTGTACTGTCAGTAAATAATGAAAAGAGACAAATTTTATGAATGGTGCTGGAGTTTGAATGAGAATGGTCCTTTAGGCTCAGATGTGTGAATACTTAGTACCCAGTTGATGGAAGTTTTGGGAAAGTGTCAGGAGTTATGGACTTTTTTGAATGAGGTATGTCATTGAGGGTGGGATGAGTTTTCAGTAGCTCATGCCTTCCCTAGATCTCTTTGCTGTGCTTGTGGATTAAGGTATAGTCTCTGAAGCACAGCTTGAGTGTCGTGCCTGTTCATTTGTTCTCTGCCCCGATGGCAATAGAATCTAGCCTCTGGGAATGTGAGCCTTTAAATTCAACTTTTTCTTTTATAAGTTGCTTGGGTAAGGAAGTTTTATCACAGTAATAGAAAAGTAAGTAGACAAAATGGTATCCAGAGAGTGCAAAACAACTCCAATTTGATTAAAATCATATAACTAAATAAACACAGAACTAATATTCAACAATAGGAATAAAACTCAATGGTAATAATTGGTATATAATCTCCATAAGGTATAGCATAATCACCTTCTAAAGCTACATACCCATGAGCTAGCATTCCCCTAGCAGTAAGAAGTCATATATGGGAAAGGTCAAATGGAACTACTTTCAGCAAATTTCTTATCTGAAACAGTGAAAGTTAGAAATGTTTAAAATTAATAAAATAGTGTAAACTATAACAACAATATCATCTTGGCTGAAAGCTTCCTGTTTAGTTAAAGTAACCTTCAAACAAGAGGTGGACATGAACACATCTGGTTTAAAGTAACCCTCAGACAAGCAGTGGAAATGAACACAGGTTAAAGTACCCTTTAGACAAGAAATGGGAATGAGCACACCTGGTTTAAAGTAACCTTAAAACAAGATGTGGGAATGAAAACATCTGGGATGAGTTATAAGTAAACTAATGTGCAGGTGATGGACCCCCTTTGAAGAATAATTAATATTATCATTTGATAACTTTTTACTATTGAAGAAGACCCCGGTTTGGTGTTAACACCAATATGGTGGATGACATCCAGCACTTTACTTCAATTTAATGATTCCTGGTACCTTTATTTGACCTCTAAGGACAATGGCATACAAGTACACATCCATACATACAGAGAAAACACTCTTAGAAATAAAATAAAATAAAATAGATAGAAAAAGTTTTCTTTCTTTTTTAACAAAAAGTTGCTTTTTAAAATATATTTAAGTCATACCAAGTGACATCAGTGTGTAAGACAGATCTGTGGACTGAAGAGAGGGCAGTCACACGATCTGTGAAAATCTCAGCACTGTCCTCAGAAGAGGGGGGAGTTGAGATTTTTCTCAAAATGTTCTTCCTTTAATCACTTTCTGGGGTGAGTCTTAAAAATTCCAGCTATTCATAAGAGGCAGTGAGGATTGTGGAGTTCATATTTTACAGACTCAAAACTGGGGCAGTATCAAAGGACAGAACGTCTGAAAAATGGCAATCCCAGAAGATTTTGTGACACTGTTTTTAATGTGAAAATTGAATAAATGTTGAGCACCATCTTTGGTTTTACTTATTAAAAAAATAAATAAAATAAAATATATTTGAAATGCTCAAAAGAAGATTTGTATGAAGAATAAACATTAAAAATCATGAACACATGATATGTATGTAAACTTTTGATATTAATATAGAGGTTCATTTCAAATCTATTCTCAATGAAAGTAATTTTTCCTAGATGTATAGTTTGTAAAATTTGCTGTAGTAAATCAATACCTTTAATGTACGTGCAGAAATGACAAATGTGTGACCTTTGGTTTTATAAAGATATGCCTTCTAGTTTTAAATGTTCATATATTTAAAATTAAGATAACGTAAGTGAACATAAATCTATATTTCTTCTATGAAAATATGAAAGTTCTATAGTAGACAGAAGCTTATGCACATGCTCGTCTGAGTGCAGCATTCAGTGGGATCATTAACATAATATCCTGAATGGATACCATCAAGGAAAAGATAATAGGGACAAAAGCATAGACTTTTCCAAGTAGTGCAGATAAGGGAGAAAATATAAGCTAGAGGCAGATCTTTATTCCTAAAAACTGTTTGATTTCTGGTACAAAAATATTTTTTAAATGCATTTAACCATTAATATAACAATTTCTTGTTTGAAATAGGAATGTTTCTTCTTAAAAGGACATAATTTGGAATAAGAGTCAAAATCCATTTGTAATTTAAAATAAAACACAGAAGAGTAGATGGTTTCTTAATTAAATGATGGCAATATGCTGTATCTCGCAGTCTTGTGTCAAGAGAATTAAATACTAAAAAATGTTAAGTAAAAAAAAATCTCAATTAAATTAGCACATTTGATATGATAATTTTACTTTACTGCACCCAAATTGCAAGTCATCTGTGTGGCAAAATTATGAGCTTCATTTGTTTCTGGAGACTCTTTGTAGAAATCCTGAATGAATTTTATATGATTATTATATTATAATAAAATGGCTAAATGAAATAGTTTCATAGTTAGACATTTAGCTGTGTGGCATGTGAGTTTTTCAAGGAGCAATTATGCAGCAGGTTGTATGCAAAAGATTTTCATATATAGCCAATTATAGGTAGATATATGATTTGGTACTCGAGTATATTAATTACATATATATGTGGGAATATGTATTATATAGTATTGTGTGTGATAATGATACTACTTGTATTGTCAGCATTTACCTACCTACTTGAATCTTACAAATTATTCTAGGAAAAATTATATTTACCTGCCAACCAGAATGGTCATTAAATTTTGTCATGTGTCATTTCTAATCTTTGTTAAAAGAAAAAAAAAAGAAGAAGAAAAGAAAAACAACTCTATTAGACCTCATATATACAGAATCTGAAGTTTAGGGGGAAAATGAAAAATGCCCTAGTCCACATGTCTCTAATACTCACCAGTAACTGATTTTTGGGAACACCGATACATAAAGGGTACAAGGCAAGGATGATGGCTCTGTGTTATCTGAGAAAAAAGTATTGCTTCTGGTGGGTTTTAAAAAGGGAATAAAGACCAAAAAGATCAGAGCATGTTTTCCAGGAAAACTGTATTATTTTCTGACTCGTATTATGTGTTAAGCTTTGATGACTTGCCTGAAAATATCCTTCATAGATTCATGTGTTTGAATACTTGATCCCTAATTGTTGGAACTGGGTAGGAAAGATTAGGATATGTGGCTACTTTGGAGGAGGTGTGTCACTAGAAACAAACTAAGGTTTCAAAGAAGTCAGAGCATTCTCAGCGTAGCACCGCCCTCTGCCTCCTGCTCCAAGAGATGTGAGCTCTCAGCAATTCACGACATCATACCTGTGTTCTACCATCATGGATTCTAACACTGGCAATATAGGCCAAATAAATGCTTTCTTTTGTAAGTTGCCTGGGTCATGGTTCATTATTACAGCAATAGAGTAGTAATTAAGAAACAAAACGATCAACAATTGCTCAGGGTTGCACATTCAAACTGAGTGGTAACAAATCCAGATTCAAATTACTATCTTATCATCTCAGAATAGCATTTTCCTCCTTCAAATGACTGACATGTTGTAGATTCAGAACGGTATGGAGATGTGTCAAAGATTCACTGCTCATCAGGACAAAAACAGGCAGGTTTTGTTTCCCTGACCCTATCCTCTGTCTTCATTTGCATCAGTTATTCTCTCGCACTTCTGAGTCACACTACCCATCTTCAATTATGTCTCCTGAAACTCGTTCTATCTGTGAAAAAAAAAGTTTGGTGAATTCTGATAGCCTTTCCTCTGTAAACTGAGTGATTATCTATAATATTTTTACTTCGTATTAACACCAGAATGACACCTTGATGTGGGAGTGCCCTCTGTGTGCTGTGATTACTATTAATGAATAAAGACACAGCTTTGGACGTATAACAAGGCAGAACTTAGGTCGTCAGAGAAAACTAAATTGAATGTAAAGGAAGAGGGCAGAGTCGAGAGAAGCCATGGAACGGCCACCAGAGTCAGACATGTTGAAACTTTAGCCGGTAAGCCACTACCAAGTGACAATACACAGATTAATGGAGATGGATTAAATTAATATGTAAGAACTAGACAATAAGAATCTAGAGCTAATTGGCCAAGCCATGATTTAATTAATAAAGTATCTGTGTGATTATTTTGGGTGTAATTTAGCTGGGCAGCTGGGAACCAACAAGCGACTCTCCTTGCAACAACGCCTATATACTCTCTTGGGCAAAAGCTCCTCAAAGAAAATTGAATTTTGCTCACAATCTTGTGAAAATTCTTAAACATTAGGACTTGCTAACACAATAGGGTGTCAAGCAAAAGTCAAAGAAAATAACTTTTCCTCTAAAATGCCTTGCCTGTCTACAAAGTGAGTTTCAGTACAGCCAGGGCTGAAAACCCTGTCTTGAAAAACAAAAGCAGAAACAAACAAGCAAAACCCAAAATGTCTCACCTGGGGAAAGAGAAGTCATAATTTGAAAACGTGTATCCCAGCAACTTTAGATAAACTCACCGCCGTTTTGCCATGGGGGTGAGTAAACGAGTGAGAACAGGGATGCCCACTTGTGACATGGCATCAATATGTAGCAAGGAGAGAAAGTGTCAGGCTTAACATCGTGAAAGTCGTCTAATCAGAGACAGCTTTCTCTAATGAGTCTCTGCCTTCTATGGTTCCCCAGCCTTCCCACATTGAAACTACCGGGGAACCAAGTGATGAAATACACAAGATTGTGGTGGACATTTCATATTTAAATTAGAACTTCATAGGAGTTCAATGAGTGTGTGCCAGAATCAACGCTTATTTAGCTCTTCTTTTTCAGGAATTCCATTAGCTACACAATTGTAAGGCTCAGTGATTTATGAAAATTCCAGATCCCTTGTTGGAAAGGACAGGTATATTCAGGCCCTTCTCACACTTTAAAGCTCTCACTGATAAGTGTAATGAAAAAAATGATTGAATGAAGTTTAAAGAGGAAAAGTCACAGATTATGAACCAGTAGAGAGTACAAACATACAATAGTTTTATCCAGTATTGAAACAATAATGCAAATGTGGGTAATTCTTCTTAAACAAAAAAAAAAGTTTATGTAATTTAGAGAACAACTTTTATTTTTTTCTGCTTAGAATGAAAAAAAATGTACTTAAATAGGTAAGAACTATTTCAGTAATATAAAAGACAAAATAAATAAATAAATAAAAAACAGAGCACGTTAACAGTGAAGGTCTTGCAAACATTTCCCTTTAAGACTGAAGGAACAAATAGATAACCATCTCCCTGAGATAAATTAGACTTTGCCCTCTTTCAGCAGTAGAATAAATTTGAGGCCACGCAGAGCTCGATATTTAGTGATTTTTCATTCTTCCAGTCCACAGAATTGGCTTAATTCAGAGATCTCGTCTATTGAAAGTATGGTATTTTGTGTAATTCAGAGAAATCCTTCAAAACTGAAAGCATTTAAAGTTAGCCATTCAGCTTTAAGATTGCACCAAACACTGCAGCTTCAGTTGAAATGACTCTTACAAGAGAAGATAAAATAATGGTTCCATTTTCCTGTCTTTTAAATCCAGTGGTAATGGCCTGTAATTATAGAGTACCTCTCTTCCATGGAGCTTAATGTGTTTTGCCGATGTTGCCTCATTAATCCTTCCATGTTCCTTTTAAGGTAGGAATCATGATCCTCATTATACAGATGGAGAACCTGAGGCACAGAGAAGTTAATTGGTTTGCCCAAGGTCACACAGCAAGCAAGCGACAAGGCTATGACTTCTGACTCATGGTCTAATGCCTTGCACACCAGGCCATTCGGCTTTTTCCCATTGGGAAGAACGAATGCATTCATTTTTATGAAAGTTCAACTCCAGACTGCAAAACTCCTTAGGGCAAAGTTGCATACTGCAATTTCACACCACAGTGTTGGCACGCTGTCAATTCACACAGAGGAGATCTTGTACTGAGCTGCAAGGTTACTAATAAAAATAGAGAAGAAAAGACTCAAAACACAGCTCTCTGTGATGCCTGTGTCTTTGCAGCTTATAACACAGACTTTCATTCTCAAACAGCCAACCAAGACCATAGAAACTTGCAAATGCCAGATATCAAATTGCAACAGTCATAAAATGTTTTGCAAAGCCTTCTAACAGTGATAACGAAAAGCCCTAACTAGGTCATCGTAAATATGTTTTACAGACATGCCTTATTTTTCTGTGTGTGTGTGTGTGTGTGTGTGTGTTTTATTGATTTACTCATATCACATAGCCTCCTCTATCTGGTCTTTGAAAAATATTCATAAATGTGTACTTTCTTCCAAATAAGATAAATAACCAAGCCATTAAAAAGTTACCACTTCACAACAGCAGCAGAACACTCTATGAAGTCATTGTCTAACTGGGAAGATAAATCAGTGACTGTATAAAACCTGAACAAAGGTGTCCCAGACACGAAGGTAGCCTGATTACTTGATATCCCTATTTTCTAGCTAGGTTAAAAGCACAGAATACCATATCTTTTGTGCATGAAGATACAATAACAATATTCAACTGCCCATTTATACCTTTTAGTTAAAAATGGGGGCATTTCAGAGAAGGGCTAAACTGTAGCTTTTTTCACTTCACGATGATTGTCATTAATGATATTTTTCTCAGAAGCATAACCACAATGGATAGAGAGAAGTTCTAAATGGCATAAATGCTCTATACAATATATCAGAAAAAAAGTGTAAGCACAACAAAATACTCTCCAATAAATGACACGAGTGTCTAGGGAATGCCATCTTGCAAGAAGTTCACTTTCATTTGCTGTCAGCTAGACCTTGAGACAAGTCCAGCATATAGTGAAAGTCATTGACTGCTTGTACAGAGGGGAAATTATCCTGAAATGTTTGTTTATAATGTAGCAGTGTAAGGGTGTTGTATATGATCACATGCTGAAAACTTGCTTCTCACTGCAGTGATGTTCAGAAGTATAGTTTTGCAGAGTTGATTGGATCAAGGAAGTTGAGAATTTATCAATAGATTTAACCATCGAGGATTCATAATTTGGTTTAGCTACTCAGAAAAGGAGTTTGGTTTGAGTTCTAACACTATTTACATTAAAAGAAGAATGAAGTCTCAAACTAGTAAAAATGCCAAGGTTATTCTTCCCAAACCTTTACATAAAGCTTAAATATGGACACAACCCTTAGAAGTATATGCAAAATTATTTGCAGATGTCTCATTTTTGGTTGAGGAATTTGGGCTTTGAAGAAGACCTTAGTTTGGTACACAAATGATTAATGCAGTATCTAATACAGGCAGCCATATACATACAAAATAGATTTTTGAGACATTGCCTTCATTACATTGCATTTAGTGCTCAGAGAAAAATCTCAGACTTCACAGTCAACTGCTTATAGTTATGGATCAGAAATGGCACTATATAGGGCAGTTTTAATGTAATTACTACCCCATAAGCTCAAAGGGAATGGCATTAATAGGAAGTATGACTTTGTTGGAGAAGGTATGACCTTGTTTTAGTATATGAGTCACTGTGAAGGTGGGCTTTGAAGTCTCATCTATTTTCAAACCACTTCTTGTTTCCAGCAAGTCATGATGTAGGACTCTCGGATACTTCTCTAGCACCATGTCTGCTCTCATTCCACCATGTTGCACTTGAAGACAAAGAACTATACATCTGAATTGTAAACCACCTAATTATTTGTTTTTCTTTATAACAGTTGCCAAGGTCATAGAGTCTCTTCAAATAGAACCCCTAACAAAATGAGTTGGTAGCAGGAACTACAGTATTCTTGTGACTGACATGACCAAGAATTTGTTTTAAGAAATATGGACCTTAAAAAAAAAAAAAAAAGAACTATGATTTTAAAAAGCAGTGGAATGTTTATGTTATGCTAAATGGGCCAAACAAGAAGGAATGTGAATTACAGTGGTACTGAGGGTTATTTGAACTGTAGGTGCCTGGATCAAGAGTTTTCAGAGGAGACAATATTAGTATAAGAGACTGAGAGACCAGTCTTTTCATATTTTGGTGAAGAATCTTGATGATTTTTACCCTGTCGAAAGAGTCTTCCTGAGGATAAAGTAAAGAGTTTTGGATTGGCAAAAGATATCTTAAAATGGTCAAGCAGGGAAAATACAAAATATAAAATTTGGGAGAAAAGGAGTATCAGAAAGTGGAATGGAGATAGAGCTAAATCCTGTACTCAAGGAGATAAGAACATTAAGACATGGAATAAAAAGAATGGTGACCTCAAAGCAAGACTTCACCCACCTAAGTTTTTAAGTTGTGGAAAGAAGCTAAAGAAAAGTTTAGACACAGGTGTCTTGGGACACACCTTTAATCCCAGCACTCAGACGGCTCTGGCCACAAAAAGCAGCAGAATTTGGCAGGTTTGGCCACATAATATTGGCTTTAGTGTCAAGGACAGAAGAGAAACATTACGGAACCTTCCTTGGTGACTAAAGAAGCCACTGAGGCCGGGCATATGTCAGGGGTGTCCATGGAGACCTGGAGAGGCCATTTCATGAAAGGGTGAAGGTAAAGCCTGGATTGCATTGAAAACCCCAAGAATTTGGTATGTCAGTACCATGGCATACTCACCAAGTAAAAGTAATAGCAGGAAGTGGAAGCCAGTCAAGTGAAAGAAGTAAGCTGCAATCAAGAAAGATGAAAGGAACTGGAGATCCTTCTAAGGAACAATTTGGTATCCAACTGGAGACGCAGATTTTAGAGTTTGTCCGGAAGGTTTTGCTCTTGCTTTTGTCTAGTATTTCCTCACTACGCTCCCTTCCTTCTGTTTTGGAATGGTGTTTTGCATCCAGGGCCATTGTATATTGTAATCATGTGATCTGCTTTTTGATTTTGATTTGCTGGGAGTAACAGTTAAGAGATTGCATCTTTCTCAGGAGACTTTAAGCTTTGAACTTTTAAACAATGTTGAAAATGACATAATTCTCTATATTATTGCCTTATTACAATCTGTTCTTCTCACATATTTTTTAAAACAATCCTTGCACCCATCAAGAGTGTCCAGTGACTTTCTTCAGCACTTAAAAGAAATTTCTAACTCCTTATTCAAGGGGAAATATTCCACTATAGTGTAGTCCTGTCGTTGCTTCATGGCTCTCACATTAAACTATCACAGTGGTGTCCCAACCAGCGGGACACAAATGGAACTGGATTTGCTCTGGAGGGGAAGAATGAAAGGGGCAAGAGACGCAAGAAATGGACAGCAAGTGTGGATTCTGATCAAGCTGCCAACTTTATTTTCCTGAGGAGCATTATATAGCAAACAGGCAAAAGGGAGGGTAGGATGCTGGAATGTCAGGTTTGGAAGCATCCCCTAGCTGATAGAAAGAGATAAGGAGATGCTGAGGGTCTGTAAATATTTACTAACAAGGGAAATGCTAATTACTTCCGGTGCCTGGAAACAGCAGGTCCGCAGGGGATCTTAACTCTCAGGGAGATAAGGGTTATCCTAGGCACAGAACTTGCCCTACAGAGGCTTCTGAATAGCTTACTTAATTCCTGTCTAAAATGGCTTGACTATAACCAAAATACAGGTCTTTGCTCCTGGCACAATGGTGTTCATTGTCCTTCTGTTCTTTGAATAATCTAATCTTACTCCTCTATTGGACGATTATGATTTGTGATTTCTTTAGACTGATGAAATATACGTGTGTGTATATATTGTATATACATTTACATATCACATAAATATATGTAAATATACATAAATATATGTAACTCTAAATATGCACACGGCCCTAAACGTTTCACATGTCTTGCCATCTTCTTATCTCAGACAAAAATCAAATATTACATCTTTGGATATGTTCTTTCTCATCCATACAGTATTAAATTTTTTAGCCCACTATATTGTTTTTCTCTTGGATTACCATGGTCTTATAAACTTATTTACATTCTAAAGTGTTCTTTTCTTTGTATATAGACCAGATTTTTTTTTTAATGGATCAAACCCTACTTTGTTTTTTAAGCCCTAACCAATTAGCATACTTGGAATAAATATTTGTTTAATGGAAACACTATTCTAAGGAAAGAACAGAAGAAAGCAAATATATTCTGTTGCACTGAACTAGGCCACTAAAATCTGTTGCCCGGGTACTGACAGGAACATCATGTTTGAGTGTGTCTTGATGTCTGGCTATCACTCCGGTTAGGACTACTTTCAGCAGCTACAGCATCTTACAAAACCGTACACCTTGTGATGTTGCTACAAACATTTAAAGGTTAATCGTGTAACTGCCACAGAAAAGGGTGTTCAACAACTCAGTATAAATTAACTCATTATTTTTTCTATCATAGCTTTCGGTAGAAACCTCCTGAGTTTGCAAAGCTTCTGCAATTCCTTCTTCTTATTTTGTGTTTGAGTGTCTGATGATACAGCTGCCTAACACTGAAAAGCAGGTAATGCATAATGCACCACATTAGACAATTGTTGTAAATTTACAAAGAATGGAATGGAAAGGGGGGGGGGGGCTGGACTTTCCGTTGAATGTAGTACAAAGGTAATTCTAAGAACTGATAGTAAAATACTGTTTGTGAAAGACTTTCTGGCAATCTTAGTGTGTTTTAAATAAATAAATTAATTAAACATTAGTGACTACTACGAACTTTCAAATATTTTAGTGATTTATCGTCTTTTACCATAGTTTGCTTTAGAAGTACACTCTTCAATGGAATTAGATCTATATAAGACAGATTGGTGCACTGATGCCCTCCTCCACAGCCCAGTCTAATTCATAGGAGGTTTAAACTGCTGAGAATATTTATTTAATGTAGCATATTTTAGATATGTTTGATACCATTGCTTTTTTCCTTTAAACACAAAATCTCAGTCACTGTTAACTTCTCAATTTTAAGTATTTTATGTATTCCTCATGAAGCCTCTTAAAATAGCTTAATGACATAGAATGATAAAATGTGAGATTGGAATGAGATATAGGTTATGATGTTTGTAATGATACTTAAAGAATACCCTAGCAGCCCAAAATATCTTTAAAAATGACCAGTCTAATTGGGAAATAAACATGCAGAGCACAATGTGAAACAATCTTTTTTTTTTTAAAAAAAAAAAAATTTCAACTTAGACAAAAAGGAAGAAAGAAACTACATCAGCTATTTACAGAAAGGCACTTCATTCTCTCTTCAGCCTTGAGTTGTATTCAGTGTGAACCAGGATGATCTCCCAGGAGAGGTTTCAGGATTATTCATTCTTTGAATAATGGCTCGTATGTGGGCTTCAAAGCACAGCAGCAGGAGAGGGAAGAAAAACATTTTCATTTCCAAAGGAATGTTCAAGACTTCCCAGGGGACACTGAGAAAAGATTTTGTTGAACTGAGGGACACCTGACAGCCACTTATGTGGCTCGGAGCATTCACGGCAAAAACTGTTCTACCTCCTTCCTCTTCCTGGAGATTTATGCATAAGAACAACTTGGTATTCAAATAATGTAAAATCTCACTTAGAGAAGAGGGAATTCATTAATGGATAACGCAGAGACTGAGCCATACAATGTCATCCTAAGAAAAACGAAGAGCACTCCCTCATGGCTTGGTAAGGTTTCATTCATTATGATCTGAATTGAGAGACATTTGAGATTCATCCCTACTTAGAGACACTCATGCTTTTCAACAGGAGCTGCTGAAGAAATATCTTGATAAAAAAAAAAGGGGGTGTGATAAGAAGAAGAAAAGAAAATACATATGTTTTGATCTGCATTAAATTCAGGGCACTGTTTTACTGCTATTCACTTCTCAAGAGTCTGACAAGCCCTCTTTTGCCAAAGGAAAGAGAGCCCAATTCAACATGAATCAACTGAATGGAGCATGTAACCACAATGTACTTGAATCAGCCTCATAAGCAAAACCTCCTCCAGCATTTTCTCTTGCTGCTCTTTGAAAGGTTTAAACATGAGCTTAACGGTGTCAGTGTATGATTCACTGCATCCTATGCTAGGGGATCTTTAAGTGGATGGAATAAAATTGTCCCATGGTTAAAATCTTTACCGTGCAATAAAATGATGCAAATTGATACGTCTTAGCATGCTTTTCAGTATGTTATCATATCCCAGTCACATAGATAATGAATCCAATCATTTACAAAAGGATTTTTCAAAATTTTATTGTCAGGGTAATTTCTCAGAGCGTAACGTGCTCACTGTTAATTCATGAAGATCTGAGTTCAAATTCTATCACCCACATAATATCTCTGGCAAAGTGAGGTATTATGCCACTGTGGTTGAGGCAAGAGGATCTCAGGGGCTTGAAGGCCATTCAACCTAGCTGGTTGGTGAACTTCATAAACAGTGACACACCTGTTTCCAAAAGGGGATGGAGAGTGATATTTGAAATACCTGATTAAAAAACCTCTGACATCAAAGGTACACACATAAACTCACAAACACACACTGATGGGCACATTACATACACAGTAAATAAGTAAACAAATAACACTTTAAATCACATACATCATTTTCTACTTATAGATTTTTTTTTTTCTAAATGAATGTACATGAGAGTTCCTTATATTGAGGCATGGGTGGAGTTTTGAAAAAGAGGACAGAAACTGTAAAGTCAGGTTAGGACAGGTGCCCAAAACTAGCACTTCCATAAACAGCCTTGGTTTCCTAGCCTTGAATGCTGAAAAGGAACGCAGGTTTCTTTATCTTCTCTTACACCAGCACCCTTTCCTGGAGGCTATATGTGTGAGAGAACCCTAACCCTCCAGCCCAGACTTAAGTGAACAGCTTTCACATCAGATTTATAGATTCTCATGGTAAAATTGTACCCATTCTCTGATAGTAATGTTAGCTCTTCACATCAACAATTAAGGACCGTTACAGAAAACTTTCTCCTTCTGCTTAAAAGGATAAAGTCTCTGGCCAAGGTAGAGACATTAACATTCCAATCTACCCAAATTAGAAACAATCTGGTGGGCTAATAACTTGACCTAGACACCACCACAGAGGTAGGTTGGAACACCTTAAGTTAGGCTAAAAAGTTTGATGGAATCATTATCCCTTTAATGAGAAAACAGACTTTCTCCTTCTGAGAATTCTTAAACCATTGTAATCCCTATGTGTCTCCATCAAGGCTGCTTTTGTCTGACTTTGTCTGTTTTTCCAAGTCCTAACTAAGAAGTAGCCATTTCTTTTCTCTTTCTTCCTTTTGCTGGCTAGAGCCAAAGGTGCCTTTTCTAGTACTTTGGGTTTCCTGATTTTTTTCCTTCAAGTTTCATGTCCAGCATTCTGATGGTTTGTTCATCATGTGTCTGATGAATGGCATGGCTTCTTTTCCTTCCCCAGGCCACTCCTCCAGGCAGCTGCAGACACTTAAATCTGTCCTGCCCTATTTTTTTTTGAAACGATTAATCAAATTGTCCTCTTTGAATAAAGCTTGGCTTTGCATAACTTCAGCTGATGATTACTAGTTAACACCGCATATTTGTTTGCTAATTCTACATTCCTTTTTAGAATGTGGATAGTCAATTTTCCTAAACTGTCAAGGACTCATAAATGCATTTTGTTGTTTGTTCTTAAATGTTAAGAGGTTTTTTTAATTAATTATTTTATTTATTTATTTTACCCATGTAAGTTTGTTCTATGAGCTATGCCCTGCATTCCTAGGGAGAAATTCTACATAAATAATGCAGACATGAAAGTATCGTGGGTATTTCAGGACAGAATGTGCCAGACCCAGTTAGGATTCTGAGATAGTTAATCCTATGCTAGAAATTAGCATAAGAAGAAACAGAGGAGCTGTGAGGGATTCCAGGGAAAACAAACTATTCCACAGTGAGCTACACAGCACACTGGAGAAGCTGCAGAAGGGATAAAGGGCAAGCACTGCCCAGAGTGAAAATAACAGAGCCAAACAGAAGGAAAGATCAAGTTTGCCACTAATTAGGTCTTCAGGTAAAATAATGATAATAATAAAAGAGCTCTAAAATAGATTAATTGGAGAGGCAGTTTTTAATGGGGAAATATAAGTTCAACTTTGGACATATTGAGGTTTCGTGACTTGCCAAACAGAACAACGGAGTGTGATTAAATGACAAAATGACAACATACACAGGATACTTTTTTTATTTAACCTGCAAATGAATATAACTGAAATTATGAAAATCATTATAACAACATAAAAATATTAAAGTTAAGGCAGGAAATGCAACTCAAGGATACGGTAACTGCTTAGCCAGTGCCCGAGGCTCTGGACACAATTCCCACCACACATAAAATCTCATCTTATCTAGTAATTTAATGAAGAAAATAAAAGAAGTCACCTTAAAGACAGATTCACAGAAACTAAGCATATATGAACCAAATGAAAGGGAATCAACTGAAAGTTGAGTTCAGGAGTAGAACCCAAAGACAGATGCCCCAAAAGTGTCCTTGCCACTTCTCCCTAAGAAAATGCTTTAAAGACAGATTATCTGGCATGGTGAGCTGACCACAAGAGAATGTTAAAACTTAAATTTAAAACAGTAATGCTGAGTGGAAATAAATTAGGCAATTAGAAAGAGCGATGTTTTATCTTTAAGAGCCAAAACACAGGAGGTGAGGCAGGGTTTGAAGAAAGGCTTCAGAGAAATTAGCCAGGAAAGGGGATTTAGAGGACTTTGGCAAGAGCCCTGTAGAGGGCAAGTCTCTGATTCTGGAAAAAGAAACTGTCCAACTTTCAGCATGGTGACATGCACTTTTTCAGGAGAAGCAGCAGCAGATTTGAACAACAGAAAATCACCCAATTAAGATCCCAGAGAAAGGTATGTTTTCTCTAGTGTCTCCATTTCAGCTTAGGGTAAACTAGTTTTAAATAAGTCTTGAGAAAATGTAATGAGAGAAAGTAGATTCAAGTGAACACAGGGAAGCCAGGACTAGATGTAATATTAGTAGGTTTGGGTGGAATAAGAGATGGGACGGAAAAGACTGGAATGTCTTTGGCAATTAATAAAAGAAAATGTTATATTAGAAGAATGGGAAGCTCTCTTCTGAAAGTTAACTCTAAGTAAAGTTCGGAGAAAAGTAGTGATGGGTTGCATGGAAGAATTGGGGATAAATGTGAATGGCTGATCTACTTTATTACTTTTATTGAATTTCTTATCAGTTATTAATAGAGTTGATCTAAGCAAAATTAGTTGATTGGTGATTGATTCCTGTGATCACCTAAAACATGTGAAAATGAAAAAAAAATAAAGTGTGAAATAGGGAACAGAATCAGAAACAAAGATAAAGCAACCAGACTGTGGGAGAACATGGTTTTTCCACGGCTGTGAAAAAATACCCCTAGTGTGGCACTTTAAGGAACAGTCAGCAATGAATGCCGTGTTCAGTTCACTGAGTCCTTGGTTGCACTGTCCAGGATCTCATCCCAGGGAATCATGCCAACCAAAGTGACCAACATTTCTACCTCAACCTAACCAAGTAATTCCCCACTGGTAAATCCAGAGGTCGATCTCCAAGAGGATTCTAGATTCCATCAAATTGACAGTCAATATTAGCCATCACACAGTAATAATTCTAAAGTTGCCACGCAGTGGTGGCACACACCTTTAATCCCAGCACTCGGGAGGCAGAGGTAGGCAGATCTCTATGAGTTTGAGGCCCGCCAGGTCTACAAGAGCTAGTTTCAGGCAGGCACCAAAGCTACAGTGAAACCCTGTCTCGCAAAACCAATAAATGAATGAGTGAATGAATGAATAAATAATTCTAAAGTTGTTGTCAAGAAAGCTAAGCAAGAGACCTTTTACAAACTTCTCTTTTAAACTGGATGATGGTGGCTCTTATCTTTACTCCCAGCAGACAGAAGCCGGTAGATAAGCAAATCTCCTTCTGAGTTTGAGGTGAGCCTAGTCTCCAGAGTGAGTACCAGGACAGCCAGGGTTGCATAAAGAAACCCTGTCTCAGCCGGGCGGTGGTGGCACACGCCTTTAATCCCAGCACTTGGGAGGCAGAGGCAGGCAGATCTCTGTGAGTTCGAGACCAGCCTGGTCTACAAGCCTGGTCTACAAGAGCTAGCTCCAGGACAGGCTCTAAAGCAGCAGAGAAACCCTGTCTCGAAAAACCAAAAAAAAAAAAAAAAAAAGAAAAAAAAGAAACCCTGTCTCAAAAAAAAAAAAAAAAAAAAAAAAAAAAAAAAGAAAGAAAAAACCAATAACAATCAAATGAACAAAAAGTCTTCTTTTTCCCCATGGCAAAACTCAGTTTTGTGACCAGACTGAGTGACAATAATGACAATAATGTGCATGAAAGCATAAAACATACAATTTAACAAAGAAAAAGAGCAAAATTAATTTTAATTAGAAATAAGGAAAATGCAATAAATATGAATAATATTTTGCTCCATTGTGAACACATATTCAAAAATCAGTGTATGCATCACAACATGCATCACAACATTCTATGATTCCTAAGTCAACTATTGATGAAGTGTGTACATGTGTGCGCTGGGGTGTATTCACATATGTGTAGCCCTCTGCCCAGAAGCTATGTTGCTTCATCTAATATCAATAGAAGCATCCCTCCAAGGCCAAAAGTGTCTCTCAAAGGCCAAAGGAATTCTTTTTTCTTAAATCTGGTGATAGACACTTTATGATTATAAGAAATACAAATTATCCAAGCATAAATAATACTGAAATAGAAGTCATGAGAAGAAATGATGAAGGCAAGAGACTGGAGATGGAGGTAGCTATTAATGTTAAAACAATTTTAGGACAAAATGATATTATACATATTTAAGGTAAAGCCAGAGAATTTCCTGAGCCTCTCCTTTATTTCACACATAATTTGTGTTGACTTTAGTTCAGGGGTTGACACCCTAAAGCTCATGGCTGAAATCTGGCCACTTGTTTATAGTGTTCGTATAACACATCAATATTTATCCATTCATACATTTTCTCTAGTTGCCTTTGTAAAACTATATTTAGATAGTCACAAAAGAATTATTTGGCCCACAAAATCAAAAATATATAGTATTTGGTAAATCAAGAAAAATATAGGTCTTGATATGTGTCAAAATTTAAGAAATGAGAATGAATTTACTGTTACATTAGGGACAGAATTAAATTTTCAAATCAATTAGCTCCTTCTTTCTTGTTTCTTTTCTTCCAAATGGAATGCTAGGCTCATTTCCAGATTTTAAATTGCTAATTGCAAGCAAGAGAAAAGAAGAGTTTGTAGTTAACAAGTTCATATTTTTGCTGAAAAATAAAAATTTTAGTCAATGTAACATATAAACCCTGAATTAATGCTAAACTATAATTCAAATTTGGTGCAAGGGATAAATGACTGGCTAATCACAGGTGAGTTTCTGAAAGACCTGGCCAGGAAAAGAGATGAAAGTGAAGAAATTTCAGTATGCTGCTGCTTATTACAGGCAGACACTAGCTAGAACAAAGGCGTTAATGCTAAAACAAACTTGGCAGATTCAAGAAACAGAAAGTAGGTCTGTTCCCTGGAATTAAAGGACAAGTGGGAGAGGGACTTTAGAAGAGTTTAGTCAGCTAGATTAAAGTCAACTCGTGTAGCAATTTGTAAATCAGAAAAGCAGCCTGAATTTTATTTCAATTAAAATGGAAGGTTGCTGAATTATTTAAAGAAAGTAAGTGAAGTGGTCTGGCTCCATTGGAAATGATTCATATTGGCTGCATAATGGAAAGGTAGCAGATTTGGGGGATCCTAAGTTCCAGGTAGCTTTTGGAATTTCTAAGACCAGAATTGAATGTTCCATAGACTCAGCATAAAGTAATATTAATGGAGAAATTTAAACTTAATCCAGGATTTTATTTGTACTTTGGGAAGGAGAAGTGACAAAGCCTGCTGATGGAGTGAAGGATGTGAAGGTAGACACGATTAATACATGAATGGTTTAGTAAATGGGGAGAAATCAAGACTTTCGTTTCTCACAACAGCAAGACAAGAGAATTGCATTTGGTATCATAGTGGAAAATGCAAAAAATTATATGCTATAATCTCCTCTGAAGTTAAGAGTTACAGATAAATCTGGACATTCTACTTGTAGGTATGGGCAAGGATGAGAAAATCATACATGCATACTAGGATTGTTAATGGTAAGCAGAGAGAGAGATAGCTCATCAGGTAGACATACATGATATTGCCTAAGCATAAGACTGACAACCTTTGTTTCATCTTTGTAACTTATAATGGAAAGATAGAATCAACTCTAGACAGTTGTCCTGTCTAGATATCTACCATGGCACTTGCCCATCTGTACTAATATAAACATCACACAAACATCTCTCTCTGTCTCTCTGTCTCTGTCTCTGTCTCTTTCTCTCTCCCATACACACTAATACATAAAATTTTAGTACATTTAAAAAGAGAATGGCAAAATGCCCAGAATAATAAAAGTAATATTTGAAGATTAACAAAGAAGGCCTGCTAAGAGCATGAGATCCAAATAAAAAGGCTGCGTTAAAGCAAATGGAGAATTTACAGTTAAGAAAATAAAGAGACGCCGGGCGGTGGTGGCGCACGATCCCAACACTCGGGAGGCAGAGGCAGGTGGATCTCTGTGAGTTCGAGGCCAGCCTGGTCTACAAGAGCTAGTTCCAGGACAGGCTCTAAAAAAGCTGCAGAGAAACCCTGTCTCGAAAAACCAAAAAAAAAAAAAAAAAAAAAAAAAAAAGAAAATAAAATAAAGAGAATAACTATTTTGTATAAAGGTTGAATATTTCCAATGTTTAGGATAAAATAATAGCGAAATTTGGAAATACTGGGGCCTGGAGAGATGACTCGGTGATTAAAAGCACTGATGTGCTCTCCCAGAAGAACTGGATTTGATTCCTAATACCAAAATGGCAGCTCACAACCATCTGCACACCCTGGTCCAAGTCTGATGCTCTCTTCTGCACTCCAGAGGGACAGGGATAATTCACAGTCTATGGAGGCAAAACACCCTGAAACGTCAAAATAAATTAAGAAAGAATTTGAGATTGGAAAACCAATTCTTTGATGTCACTGCTGAAGGAAGTAAAGGATGACTATCTCCAAAGAAAAGATTAGCATAACAAAAGGACAAAAGAGGAATGTACCCATTGTCAACTTTTCTTTTCTCTTTTTGAACTATTGCAGTTAATTCTGGGGCACAGAAGATGCAACAAAGTGCAGAAGAGCAAGATAGTGTAGTCTGAAGTATTACTGTTAAGGCTGGAAGTTATAAGAGGTTTCATTTATATGGTGATAATCTTCTAGGCAGCACTAAACTATTGATAGTAGAGTCCTGAGGAGAATAATTTCTGGGAAGAGAAAAGAAATAAAAGAATGGAAGAAGACAGAAGGAAAGAATGAGGAAAGAAAGGGAGAGGGAGGGAAGTAGGAAGGGAAAGACAGACAGACAGACAGACAGACAGACAGACAGACAGACAGGGCAGAGAGGGGATGAAGAAAGGAGAAAGAACAAAGAACCCGGATGAGCTCCATGACAACAGATGTGATGTTGACCTAACATCACATTTATGTAAGAAGGATCTCACAATAGAAACAGATCACCTTTAATCCCAGCACTCATGAGGCAGAGGCAAGCTGATCTCTGTGAGATCTAGGCTACTCTGGTCTACAAAGCAAGTTCCAGGACACCTACGGCTCTTATACCAAAAGACGCTGTCCCAAAGTAAGGATGATAAACAAAGAGAATAAATGATTATAATTGATTCTGTCTATGAAAAGATGCATTTTTGAAGACACAAGGCAATTTAATCAGTATCTGTGTTCACTATCCTTAAACCTTGGTGTTAGGTTGAATTGCCATCAGATAAATAAATTCCCAACCTTTAGCACAGTCTTTCCCATTTCAGTGTTAGTTTTTGTAGCACAGATGCTGCGACTCCGGCATTTGCATTTCCTAATGGTGTTGCAATAACAATGTAAGTATATGTTTTTGGTTGATGTGCCCAATGATGGTGACAAGAGCAGGCTACAGAAAAGCAGGCACTTGGTATAAAATACAGGCTTTGTCTCCTACATCATCAGCTGAGGAAAATTTCTACTCTCTACTGGATATCAGTTCCCTAAAGTGCTGACACCTGGGTAAAAATCTTTCCTTTAAAAAAAAAAGTTAGACCCTTTAAATTAAAGTGCAATCTCGCCAACCTCCCTGTAAAATTATTTTCTGCTTGAAATACCTAGAATAAAAAGTTTATTTGGTTGTGGGAGTCATGAGAAAAATCCTGATGCACAAAGTCTGCGGCAGAGAACCAGGGAAGATGTAGTCTTATTTGGAAGGCTGATATGGAAGAAATCTTGTAAATACTTCACATAAGGCAAAGGCACAGAACTCCAAAACGTTACCCTTTCCATGTTGTTGCAGCTCTGCTGCTTCATTCATGACATCTTTCCAGAAAATTGCCTCATAATTTTAAAATTCACAGATGATATTTTAAATACATCCTATGGTATCCGTGAAAGCATGTTTTTTTTTTTTTTCTTTTTCCACAAAAAATTCAAAGGCTGGAAATCAACAGACGTTCTTGCTAGATCATTTCATTCTTTAGGAAATTTACTTCTTAAAATATGCTTAACTTGGTGGTTTAATTACTATAATCTTGCCTCAAATCTTAAGAACTTGTTTTCTGACCATATAGGCAGAAATCCTGTGTTTTCTCATTATTTTTAAATGTGCATAAGAAAATCTGAGGAAGTGATAATATATGATTATGTGTGATTATTGTTAGTGATAGAATATGGCTATTACTAGTGTCACCCATTGCTAAAGAATAAAGGTCATTCCATATATATATATATATATATATATATATATATATATATAATAGTTTGTTTTATTGTGATGCTTTACTTACAGTTCAGAGGTTTTGCCCATTATTGTCCTGGTAGGAAGCAAGGCATAGTGTTGTATCTTTACTCAAAGGCTAAGAAAGTCGTCTTATCACACGGGACATGATTTGAACATATATGCAACCTCAAAATCTGTCTTCATTGTGACCCACTTTCTCCAACAAGACCACTCTTTCTAATGGTGCCATTTCCTGTAGTGAGCATTTTCAAACCACTTTCTCCCACTCTTTGGCCTCCAAAGGCTTGAGCCATATCATAATGCAAAATGCATTCAAGTGAACTTCAAAATTACCCACAGTCTATAACAGTCTCTAACTTATTTCAAAAGTCCAAAGTATCTTCTGAGAGTCAAATCAAAATAAAAAAGCAGCTCTCACACTTCCAACACAGGATATACATTACCATTCCAAAACATAGGGAAGGAAGCATAGGAAGCATAGGAAGGAAATACTAAATCAAAGCAACACCAAAAACAGCTGGGCAAATTCCAAATTCTGCATCTCCATGTCAGATGTAAAAATGTCCTTCATTTTACCAACCCCTTTCATATTTACTTACTGCAACATACTTATTTCTCTGGTCTGGTCCCACTCCCTGTTAGTGGCTTTCATTCAGCAGAAATCCCCATAGCTCTGTCATATACAACCATATACAACATCTTGAGGTCTCCCAAGCAATCCAGGATGTATATATATGTATATATATATATATATATATATATATATACATATATATACATACACAATAGAAGATATATGTATATATACATATATGTCATTGAAATATTTGAAATGGTTGTAAGATCCTGATTCTATCATAACCATCTTATTGCTTTATTTAGTAATAATTATTCTTCCATATTCTAACTATTCCCACCCTATATTTTATATTAAAATAAGGTATCTCTTTGCCTCATAGTAAAGAATTGTGTATATTTGGCTTATAAAGTGTATTTCAATTTTTAACATGGAAACTAGGGGTATAGAATGAAAGAAATAATTAAATTCCATGATTGTCCCAGGATTTGATAATATATGCAAGGTGATTGATATAGTTAATGTGATAGACTAAGCACCTATGAAAAAACTAACTATAATCATCTTGACTGTTCTGCTTCTGACAAAGTTATGAAGGATTACATTTAACAGCAGATAAAACAAAAGTCTATTTTAAATGTTTTTCTTTTTGAGTTTTTTTACTCTTTGATTATTCTTTCTATATAATAATTTCTTAACAATAATAAGCCAGACATTGTAGCTTAATCCCACAATTCCAGCATTCAGAAGGCTAATGTAAAAAAAAATCATGAAATGTTTTATTCTGGGCTGGACTATATAGTGAGTTCTAGACTTGCCTAGCATATACAGGAATGAACGCTCTGTCTCAAAATATTCAAATGAGAATCTATAAACAGAAAAAAATACATATATGAGCTGTAATTGTGGGAGATAGATAATATTAAATTTTTTTAAGAACCAAGAATGTACCTTACAAATTAAAAAAAAAAAGCTGAGGAAATATAAATGTCAGAGAGGTCAAGGAGAAGGAAATTTGTGGTCTCTGCTCTTCCCATTACCCACAGATAGTCATGAAAGGACCAACACTCTGGTGGGTATATTAAAACCAAAGCTCCATAGAGTGGTGCCAACCTTTTGTCTGCCTCTATTCTCTTAGGTAAAATGAAACAATATTGAGAATATAAGTTTTCTTCTAAGTGCCAGGATAAAAAAGGACAGAAAGAAGAAAAAGAAAAGGGGAATGGATGTCATTCTTGGATGCTAGAAGAAAAAAATAATAATATTATGGTGTTGACTGGGAATGCTCACCTTGCAGAAAGCTTTGACAGTATGTGGAGAATTCCACATCAGTTGCCAGTACAACACTGCCAGGAAGATCAGCACTCCTCAGAAGGTGTCTATGAATCATTCATGTTGTGAATCAATTCTAGGAGCTCTTACATGCTGCATCAGGGTAGTGCCTGCCTTCTTAGATCATTTTCATCCTTACCTCACAATTACTTCAGGAGAAATTGGTCATAAGTTTTCCATTACTAAGATTTTTCTGACAGGAAGTTGAATTTCTCAGAATGACAATATCAACATTTGTATGGTCATCTCATCTATTTCTCTCAGTATTTCATGTCCATTTTATTTCAAGTTCATTTTCAGGATTGTGAGCCCTTTATTGGCTAGCCACTTTACTCTTTTATAATTCATTTTCTTGTGTAAATCACAAGATAGATACATTATGAGGATATATAGGAGTGACATGGGCACATACTCTGTCCTCTGTGGATGTACTAAATATCTGTACACAGGGGAAAAACCAGTAAGACACTTCAAAAAAAAATGTAAAGTGCATTTATACTTCATGCAAAGCCCACCATTAGAATCATAAGTGAAATTTTATTTATGTCATTGGAAAAATGACACTGCTTAGCTAAATGTTGATGAATAGAACCCATATCTTTCATAGGTCACGCCAACTGATGAGTCCCTGCACTGAGCTTATGAGGACCCTTTAGAGCATTCCAATTGCATTTTTGAATATAAACAAGAATTACACATGCACTGTTCTGAGTGAAGAAGCAGAGGTGTAAGTTCTGTGAGATAAACGTTTATAATTTGTAGAATTAATTCAAATCAAAGGAGGCTTACAGAATTAGAAATGTCTAGAGAATAAAATCAGCTAACACTGACCATTGAAGTAATCTCTGGATGTTTTCTAACACATACTAGCTAATCATCTTTTACTCAGAAAAGTGTTATCCACAATTGAAAAATGAAGAGGGTCTTCCAACCAACTGCATTTCAGTTCTCATCCAGCTACAAGATGCTATCACACTCCTGAAATAAATTTAATGAAACCACTCTGTTCAGTGACATCTTCTACTCAGCTTTTATCAGCAAGGGTATGGAGAGGAGCAGTTTCTGAGAAGAATAGGTCTCCAACAATGGAAACAGCATTAACTCATTTTTTACCATTTCTGAATGACAATTTTAATCAGACTAATGAAATGTGCAAAACCTTATTTAACAAACTATTAAAACACTCAAAATAAGTTATATTATGATGAATATTATAATTGGCTATATATGAAGAGATTACTTGTGATAAAAATTAATTTAGAAAATGAAATAGATGCATGCATAAAATATGACGTGTCCATTGAAAGCACAAATGTCGTCTTGGAGAGTGCAATGTGCTGTGGGAAGTCCTTCTGTCTATGTGTTGATTTTATTGTTAATGAATAAAGAAACTGTTTTGGACCCATAACAGAGCAGAACAGAGCTAGGTGGGGAAAACTAAACTGAATGCTAAGAGAAATAAGGTGAAGTCAAGGAGACATAATGTAGCCACCAGGGGGAAAATACACGAGCTGCCAGCAAGAACCTTGCTGGTAGGCCATGAGCCTGGTGGTAAAATATAAAATAATAGAAAAGGGTTCATTTAATATGTAAGAGCTTGCTAAGAATATGCAATATAGTGATTAGCCAAGCAGTGATTTAATTAATACAGTTTCTGTGTGGTGATTTGGGGAGTCTGGTGGGCCAGGAAATAAGTAGCCTCTTAGAACAGATTGACAAGCCAACATTGTCAGTTATGTCAACCTAAAACCTGAGAAAGCTTAAAAAGTAATTTTAGACACAAAAGAACAGAGTTAAGCATGGCTTCTTGCTTCATGATAGCCAGCATTTTTCTGTTGGTGTGCCCACAGCTCCTTTAAGAAAGGTCTTCCTGATTCAGTGGTAGCAGGGAAAAAACAAAACAAAACAAAAAACTTGTGGTTTCAAAACAGCAACACAAACAACTCTGGCTCATTCAGGAGGCAGAGTTCTAGAATGGCATTTGTGGGCCCAGGTGCTTGTATGCTCACTCTGGGTAGGGAGGAAAGTGGCTAAGACCATGTCCACATATCAGCACTGCCTGCCTGGGCATGCAACAGAAGCAGGTCTACTAGGCATGCACAAAAGCAAGAGAGCACTGGCCGTCCAATTCTGTTTGTAATTTGAATTTTAAGAGATTTAAGTAAGATGCATTTGTTGACCTTGAGGTAAGAATATTATTATTCATATAATAATTTGTGTGAGTTTGAAGACAACTTAGTTACTAATCTTATATAATGGACAATAAACTCATAATATTAATTCACAATTATTTCTTACAGAAAGGGAAAATGCTCTGTCAAAGAGTCAAAGACCATCCTAAAGGTAGGTATGAGAAGTTCTATTTTAAATTATCAGGCAGGGATATCTAAGAGACACCCAAACTGTTATAGGCTACTATTGTTCATTTTGGTGTGTTTCCACAAGTGGAAGGTAAGTTTCTTTTTTTTCTTTTTTATTGATTTTTATTGAGATCTACATTTTCCCCTGCTCCCCTTCCTGCCTATTCCCTCCCCTTCAACCCACCCCAAAGGTCCCCATGCTCCCAATTTACTCAGGAAGGTAACTTTCTATTGCTGAGGACATTATTCCTTTATACACAGGACAAAGAGACCCCTGAGCTGGAAACTATCTTAATGTCCCTCCCTGGAGACTAGCTACCCTGGTACTAGAAGTTGCTGTGTAAACTGTCAAGGAGGAAGCAACAAACAATGCTATGGCACGTATGAACCTCAGCAATGATCATCATGTCCTAATTGCCTTAAGAGTGGAGTAGTACATACATACCTCAGTGGTGACCAAGAGTTCTCCAATTGAATTTATGACACAAGAAGAAAATCATGTCTGGTCTCAGAAACCTAGGCAGCTGCCCAGGGATAGTGAAGTCTGAGATCTTGGAGGAAAAATTACAATCACCAACTTATTAAACTACCATGATCCACCTACATTCTAAATATTTGTCCTTATATATACCGTAGTCTTTAACAAAGGAAACATCTTTAATTAATTAATTTATTCATTCATTAATTTTACATACCAACCACAGTTTCCCTTCCTTCCTCTACTCCTCTTCGCTCCTCCATCTCCCTTCTATCCCTCATACCCTCCTCCTCCATCTCTATTCAGAAGGGGAAAGGCCTCTCATGGTTGTTAACAAAGCATGGTACATCAAGTTGAGGCAGGACCAAGCTCCTACTGATTGCATCAATGCTGGGCATGGCATTCCACCATAGGGAATAGGTTCCAAAGAGTCATGCTCATTCATCAGAGACAGGTCCTGATCCCACAAAAAAACCAAGCTACACAACGGTCACTAAGTAGATGCTAAGGTCCTAGCTTGGTCCTATGCTGGCTCCCTAGCTCTCATGCCGAGCCCATGAGCTCCCACAAGCTTAGAACAACTGCCTTTGTGGGATTCTCTGTTATGATCTTTACCCCATCCCCTTGCTCATATAATCTCTTCTCCCTCTCTTCAAATGGATTTCCAGAGCTCTGCCTAGTGCTTGGCTGTGGATTTCTGCATCTGCTTCCATTAGTTACTGAATGAAGGCTATATGATGACAGAATAATCACCAATCTGATTATAGCAGAAAGCCAGTTCAGATACCCTCTCCACTATTGCTCGGAGTCTTACCTGGGGTTATCCTTGTTGGTTCCTGAGAGTTGGTTCCTGGCACCCGGTTTCTCCCTAACCCCATAATGGTGCCATCTCTCAAGATACCTCTTTCAACACACTCTTCCTCCATCCTGCCCCTAAAAAATTGGGTACAGGTTCAGTCAGAGAATTCTCTAAAGGAGAAGCTTAAAAGTCTGAGATATACTTAAAGAACTGTTCAACATCCTTAGCTACTAGAAGAATGCAAATCAAAACAGCTCTGAGATACTATCTTATACTGTCAGAGGCCAAGGAAAAGAAAGCTAGTAGAGGTAAATTGGAGCATTTAGGAGGAAAAATACGTTGTATGAGACAGCTTGTTAGTTCCCAACCACTCAGCCCCAAAATATTCACTCAGAAACCATATTTTTTGCAATACTGCTTGATCAATAGTTTAAGAGTATTTCTGGCTAACTCTTATATCCTAAACTAACCAATCTCCATTAATCTGTGTATCACTATGAGGCTATGGCTTACCCGGTAGTGTTCAGGAGTCTGTCTTTCCCGGGGCTACACGGCTTCTTCATGACTCCACCTTCTTTCTCCCAGCATTCAGTTTAGTGTTCCTTGCCTACCTCTGCTCTGCCCTATGACAGGCCCAAAAGAACTTTTTTGTTAACCAGTGGTATTCATAGCATACAGAGGGGAATCCCACATCAAAAAAAGGAGGAAATAATGTAATTATACTATAATCTTTAAAAAAATTAAATAAAATTATAAAATTTTATTTGAAAATAACAAATTCTAATAGAAAGCAAAATTTTTAAATGACCCAGAATGCTACAGTAAATATATATTATTTTTTAAAAGCCAAAATAATTTTTTGAAAATAAAGTACTTTTTGTAAACTTTTACAAAACAGTCATAGAGTGTTGTCTGAAATGTATTACCACAGTGTTTCCCAACTATTTAAATATTTTTTCGTCACACCTAATAGAACATTTTGATTGTGTGTTCATGAATATTAATGTACAGACTGTATATTATTTATATTACTTAATTTTGATTATTATTGTGTGTTGGAACATGTGTTTTTCCCTCTTTTCCTCTATCTGTTTCTCTGTGTGTGCTTGTATGTGTTGAGAGTTTGAGGTACGAGTGGGAGCACGTGGGCATGCATATATATATTCATCAGAGATCAGTCTTCAGTGTACAGTTCTTTCCATCAGTGGCTACCCTAGAGATAGAACTCATCATTAGACTTACGGAGCAACCACATTTACCCACTGATCTATCTCATTAGCTCTCTATAGGTCTGTTTTTCTTTTACAGTTCTTAGAGCATAATACCTATTTAAAATATTTTTAATAAAAACACTTTTATTTTTCATCTGCTGCAATATTTTCCAATTTTAGAGTAGATAAGCTGTATTATTAAACTCCAAGATTACAGAAATAAAGAAAAATGTGTTAAAGAACATAATTATCCTTCTTTAGTCATGCTATTAGTTTAAAATACTACTCAGCATTTAAGGTTGCATTGTCTATGTTCATATTAATAACTCTTACAATGCAAGACATATAACCTTTGGCTGTAAGTAGTACTCTCTTTTACTGTGCTGCATTACTGTCAGTCTTGAAGAAAGATATCATTGAATGTGGGCACATCAAGCTGATGAGATGACTCAGCAAGAAAAGGTGCTTGCCACCAAGCCCGACAACCAGAGATTTGTCCTCAGGTCCCACATGGTCAAAGGAGGAAGAGAGTTGCCTCACCCAAGTTGTCTTCCAGCCTTTGAGATGTGTCCCATGGCTGGCATGCACAAACACACACAGACAAAAATAATTATCAAATTCCTAGGAAAAATATATAGATCAAAAGAACCACATGCTGGCTTTCGTGCTACATTTAATGAAATCCTTTTCTTTTCATTCATTTGACAAATGCAAGTACATCCAACAAAATATTTTAGCATTTTATAAATATACCTGTAGGTAGATGAAACTTTTGTTTCTCAATTGTCTTGCAAAGAGCTCCTTGAACTACAAATTTCTGCTTCAAGTTTTATTTCCCATTGACAAACAATCTTCATAGATGTGAGTCTTGTAAAAAAATGCTAAGTGTCTCTTTACCACACACTTTCCTTGGTTCAGAGTAGGTTGCATAAGATACAATTTTTTAAAAAATAAAGAGTAAAGATTTAGAGTAGCTGTAAAGAAGAGTTACTTTATTAGTTGAAGTATATAACAGGCTTGATGTTAATTTCATCAAAACTTGGTTTGAACATATTAATACAATAGGTGCTTAATAAAATAAGTTACATACAAGACATGCATTCTGTCGCATACTGTCACATACTACAAAAATGAACAGAAGAATGTCCCAAATAATACAAAATATATCTACATGAAAACTATGAAAATTAATATTATAACCATTACTGTACTCCTGGGACTTCATAACTTTAACAACTATTTACTTAAATATTCATAATTTGTTAAAATAAAATTGATAAAATTATCAATGTTAAATATAATAATCATGATCATGCATCCATGTATAATAGTTTATTAACTCTGCTCGGCTTTATTTGTAATATTTTGTAGGATTTATGTTGCCCTAAATACAATTCTGTAGCCAAATTAACTCTGTATAGAGATAAATTTATCTTAAAAGAAATTGCAAATTGTTATCAAAAGTTATTTGAAAGAGTCAAGACTACAATAACATGTCAAGAAAATTATAAATTGAATCACCTGCCCAGCCTACTATTTTTATTCCTAACCTACGCATGATGATAATCTCAACAAAACTATCCTCTGCAAAATCCGACTTTGCTAGAAAATCATATTTGGCAAATAAAAATCACCATAATGAAAGAATATATATTGTTAAAAATAAATTTGTGCCTATTCTGATACTTACTGATCTTGTCTAAAACACTGAATCTCTTCTTGTTTGTGTCAGTCTGGCTACGGTACAAGTGAGTATCTTTCTGCTATAGGTATGCTACATTTTCATCCATCACTCCTCTGGCTCACAGCTAAGCACAATAGGTGGCTTGAAAATGTGTGCTAATAAAAGTGATTAGAAATTTCAAAAGAAAATGGAAACCTTTTCAAGGTAAATGATGAATTGTAGTTTATATAGGTATATGTTGATTTGAATGACAGCATACTTCAGGCTCGGCAAAATGACTTAAGAAGTCATTCCAACATTAATTTTATGATATACTTTGTTAAAATGAATCTCTTTGAAACTAAAACAGCCCATCTAAAACATTATTCACATTCCATAATAAGTATGATTTAGGCACCATGATTTCTTCAATTATCAGTTTAGTGTATTTTTCTATTGAGGTTTCTTTGTGTATTCAATCACTTTTGCTTATTCTGAAAATTGGAGCTTGAAATATTTATAGTTTATTATGTTAAAATTTATACTTTATTATGTTGAAATAGTTTTGTCAGGCTAATAGTCATTTTAAGTTTTCTTTATAAGCAAAAAAAAAGTATAAAGAAAATTTCAATCAGAAAGCTTTATTGCTGAACAATGCTCTCCAGGAATAAATAAACTAATCATGGTTGGACTAAAAAATAAAGCATTTCTTTGATATTTTTGCCATGCTTTAAAAAATAGTTTTCCCTTTAGAATCTTCTCATCATTACTAAATTTTTAGATCGACTGTAGACATACAAAAATGACTATTTTTTGATAAGACAGGGGTTGCATAAGCAAAGTGGAAAAAAATCAAATTCAAAGTCCACTTAAACAAGAAAAATTGAAACACAAATCTTTATTCTGTTCACATTGCCTCAAAAGAAAAAATAATCCATCAGAAAAGTTTAAATTTGAATTTTTTGCCTAATTTAGAATTTCATTTGTCTTTTTAAAGACATATTAATACCCTTAAAATACTGAAATTTATATTTTTTCTAAAATAATGTGAAAGATATAAATTTAAATGATTATCAATGCAATTACTTTAAGTTCCATTTATACATATTCATCAACTATATGGCTAAGAATGAAAAGTTTTGTTTCTTTTAAGATTTATTGATTTTATTTAAGGTTGCTTCTTTTAGTTAATGTGTATGAGTAGTTTACTTGCACGTATGCACACAATTCATTGTGTCCACAAAGGGTGTTGAATCCTCTTGAACTAAGTCTGAAATGATTGTGACCTGTCACGTGAGTGATGGGAACTACACACTGGGCTTCTGCCTGAGCAAGTGCTTGGCTGAGCCTTATCTCCAGCTACATGTACTTTGTTTTGTGTGTTTGTTTTTGAAGTAGATTTTTGTAAAGAACATAATTTTACTTTTTTGATCTGATTTGAAGGATGGTGTGCAATGTATAGGTTTTAGGTTATTTTTAATTACAAGTTTTCTCTGGTAGCTTAGCAGGCAACAGATCTTGTTTACACTTGCCACAGAGCACAAACAAGAAATCTTCATCTTGATGTTTCAAAGGCCTCTCAAAACAAGTGGCTTACCCACTCCCACCTCTATAAAGTAACATTTGGTATGCATATTTATTTATCAAATACTGGCTGAACTCTCATTTTCTTGACTTCTAGTTGTATTTGCTTACCTTAGTCTTAACCTTAATTGCATTGGTAATTAATTACAATATACCTCTATACAAGTATGTGGAATTTTAATTTTCTCTGCTCCACTATATCTGATTTTTTTGAACTTGTACTTATGAAGCAGGATTAAATTGAAAAAATGTAATTAGACTTTGGTTTGTTTGGTTTTGTTTTTGTAATTGTTCCTGTTGTTAAAATATTTGCTTTGTGGACTTTCCTGGCCTGTGAGTTTCTGTGTAGATCAGGTTGGCATTTAATTTCTGGCAATCTTCCTCCTGGGGCTCCTGGAGTTTTGGCAGTGTAAGTTTGTGTGTGTGTGGGGGGGGGGAGGTGTACATGTATGAGTGTTTAGGGGGCAGGTATTTGTGTGTGTACCATACTTTGCAGGTTAAACTCCAGTTTTATATACAGTAAGCTTAGATATGATGATGTGGATTCTTCATGCTCTTATTTCACCTGCTTTTTGGAAACCTCTGTCTTTCTAGCCTTGTTCAAATCTCCAATGACTACAATAATTTTTGATTCTCTGGAAAAATATTTATAATATTGCTTGTATGCTTATTTTATCCCTTTCTTGCCTGTTTATTTCACAACCCGGATAACAAAATCTTTTTATTGAATTTCCTCAGATAAAGTTAGTTTATATTTTCTGTTTCCTAGAACTATGCATCTCAGTGTTCTATAACATGGTATATTTTGAAATGTGTCATATACAATAAAGCCATACTGTATCAGCTGTCCATAATCTCATTTTAATCATTGTATTCCCATTGTACTGATGAAACTTGGTATTCGAGAAAAAAATCGTTTTGTACTGACTCTGACTCAATTTTGTATTTTGTTACATCCCTCTTTACTGACTTCAAAGCCCCTCAAATCTATCTATTCTCTTTTCTGTACAATCATTATCTGATCTAGCACGATAACCTTTCCCACTTTTGTATCAACTGCTTCATGGCATAAGTCATTTGGAATTCGTTCCTTAAAATCATCAAGAACAATAATACTGGACAAAAGTCTAATTAAGAATGATAATATATTTTGTTGCCAAGGATAATTAATGAATATAAAATATTTAAAAATGTGAAGCTTGTCCACTTAAGTTTATGAAATTATTTTCTATATATAACATTATTCTTATGAGAATAAGAGAAACCTTACAAACATTGAACTTAGGATTTCCAAAACAGGCAATTCTGCCTTGCCAGAGGTCAGGAATACCCTTGGTTCTTTTACAGGTCTGGGCACTGTGAAATGGAAGAAATGATTTTGTCAGGGCGCTGGCTCTTCTGCTCTTCCTTTTTTCTTATTTATAAATATGAGTGCTTGTATCAATTTTTATTAAAAATTTTCACCTCCTCCCCTCCTCCCATTTTCCTCCTCCTCCCCTTTTCCCCTCCTCTTCTCTCTCCAGTCCAAGAGCAGTCAGGGTTCTCTGCCCTGTGGGAAGTTCAAGGTCCTCCCTCCTCAATCCAGGTCTAGGAAGGTGAGTATCCAAGCAGACTAGGCTCCCACAAAGCCAGTACATGCAGTAGGATCAAAACCCAGTGTCATTGTCCTTGGCTTCTCAGTCATCCCTCATTGACGGCACGTTCAGAAAGACCGGTTTGATCACATACTCCATCAGTCCCAGTCCAGCTGGCCTTGGTGAGCTCCCATTAGATCAGCCCCACCATCTCAGTGGATGGGCGCACCCCTCGCGGTCCTGACTTCCTTGCTCATGTTCTCTCTCCTTCTGCTCCTCATTTGGACCTTGGGAGCTCAGTCCAGTGGTCCAATATGGGTCTCTGTCTCTGTCTCCATCCATCGCCAAATGAAGGTTCCGTGGTAATATGCAAGATATTCATCAGTACGGCTATAGGATAGGGCCATTTCAGGCTCCCTCTCCTCAGCTGCCCAAGGAACAAGCTGGGGACATCTCCATAAACACCTAGGAACCACTCTAGAGTCAAGTCTCTTGCTAAGCCTAAAATGGCTCCCTTAACTAAGATATATACTTCCCTGCTCCCATATCCACCCTTCCTCCATCTGCTCTTCCTTTTTGAAATATGTCTAAAAAAAAAAAAAAAAAAAAAAAAAAAAAAAAAACACCTAAGCATCAAAGTTGCTTAGCACCATCATGATCAGATACATCTTGAATCCTCGGAGATGAGCTCTACAGTGACGTACAACCCTAGTTTCATCAGGGCCATAGAAAGGCACATCAACATCTCTTGAGCAATCTATGTTTGAGCCAGTTGGACTAATCTGTTGCAAGGAGAGGGACCGATTGTTTGTCCATACCACCTAACTAGCTTAACTCTGAAATAACCACACAGAAACGGTATTAATTAAAACACTGCTTGGCCTTTAGCTATAACTTCTTATTAGCTAACTCTTACATATTAGTTTAACCCATTTCCATTAATCTGTGTATTGCCAGATGGCAGTGCCTTACCCGAGATTCTAAACAGCAATAGTGTTTAGAATAGTAGTGTTGCCTTAGGGCTTATGATAACTACAAACATAGGATAGTGAACAGGCTACAGTACTAAGCATGAAATTACCTGCCTTGCATCAATTCATAAAGGGGTTGGTTCTCCCCAGAACTGTGATGCCACTATTGCACCAATAGGCATATGTAACCAAGGGAGTAGTATTGTAGCATTTAGGATCCATTGCTGGGTAGAATCATTGACCCCAGAAGCCAGCATAAATTTTCTGGTATTGTGATAGCCATTCAAGAGGCAGAAAATTTCCTGGTCAATTTAAGGTTAATTTCCCTATATCATGTGTAAATAATCAGTGTAAATTTAGCAATCAAGTTTAACCATGCAGTTATGGTAGTCAATCAAACACAACTAAATAGCCTCTGTAGTGTTGAAAGCATCTGTAATCCCCTTTTTGAATAACTCTGAAGGAGATATTCTGCTTTGTGACCATCATTAAGATATTTTATTTAATACCCCACTGCTTTTGGTAGTTGTATTATCAAGCCATAATGAGTACTTCTGCTTAAAACTTGCCTGGTTAAATAAATAAATAAATAGATGGATGGATGGATGGATGGATGGATGGAATGATAAATAGACTGAATAATATATAGATGGAATGAAAATAGGTAGATAGATAGATGATAGATAAATACACACATGGAAAAAACCAAAAAAACAAAATACACACATAGATAAGAGTAGATGATAGACAGACAGGCAGACAGACAGACAGACAGACAGACGACAGACAGATAACCTAACTACAAACTAATGAGTGTCTATAATATTTTTTCATGGACTTTAGTTTTGAGTAACCCACTCTTATCCTCCCTTCCTTGCGGCACTCATCTCTCCACTTAAACCTTCAGCTATAAGTAATTTTTCCTTCATTCCTACATTCTGTGTTCTACTACCCCCTCTCAAAAATATTTTTTATATGTCGGTGAGTCTTAATCTTTCTAGAAAACATCTCTTGTGAGTTTTCCTGATATAAAAGAGCTCAACTTGCTTTCTATATGCAATAAAAGACCTATACCTCCTGATTAATTGTCTATGAAACTTATTCTTAAAATTCATGGGGAAAAGAACCCAGAACACTGACTGGGGAATACTTTGGTAAGGGTGAACATTTGGCCTCCTTGCCTCTGAATTAAGCCCACTGAAATGAGAAGGAATTTAATATATTCAAAGACCCTTGTTTACCGTTAACCTAACCCTATTAGTAGAAAAACCTAAGGAATACACACACAAAAACCTATTGGAACTTGTAAATGAATTCACTAAATTTGCAGAAAACAAGCTCAATATAAAAAAATTAGTAACATTTTTACATAATTTTGAGAATGAAAAGTAATAAGCCATGAAAAGACTCATGTTTACAATGATAATAAGATAATTAAAATATCATGGAACAAATTTTATTCAAGAAAGTAAGTGAACTGATAGTAAAAACAACAAAACTCTGCTTTCTTAGTTTTAGTAGGCAAACAGCATTTGTTTATCGTTAATAAGATGCTAGAATTGGGACGTAGCATCACACAAACTAGTAATAAGCAACTATGAATTCAAGACAAAGATACAGGAAGAGGAATATGGCATAGAAGGAACAGGAAAAAGAGAGGAAGGAAAACAAAGAAAAAGAACATTTATTATGAGCCAAACATGAGTGATAATGGTCCAGTAATACAAACCCAGGTTGTGCAAAATGACATGTTCTGCCATGAAAGAATTTACATGAACTTTGATAAGCACACAAAGCAGAATGTCATAAAGTGGTATATTTGTGCAAAATAAATTGATGGGTTGTTTGGCCAGGGAGATGTCACTAAATATGGCAACCTTTTTTTTTTTTTTTTTTTTTTTTTTTTTTTGTTTTTTTGTTTTTTGTCCTAAGTCTTATCTTACTGTGTTTTCAGCTTTAGGGTTTATGGAGGTCAGATATGTAGGCTTAATCATGAATTCTGAGAGTTGTTACCTATACTTACAAGGATACTAGGTAGATAACAAATGATAGTGTATTGCACAACACATGACAACTCTCACCTGAAAAGTAGTAAGTGATAGTTTATTCCGAAACCAAGCGTTAAAGACTATAACATAGAAACACATCTATTACTCTTGTACTTATTACCAGTTTTCAACTTTTGACAGCTTTAAAAGGTTTAAACATAATAAAATATTACAAATAAAGACATTTCTTAGTAAATTGGTGGCAATACTAGGCAGACAGATGGGGAGGTATCTGCCATAAGCCTCATAGCATATCTGATAATTGTTTCCCTGTTCACAGACAAATACACCGAGATTGACTTCAGGAGAAGTATCATTTAATAATGCTCATCACTCCTTTCAGGAGAATTTGGGATAGAAGATCCAAACGCAACTGGAGAACAAAGGGAATTTTTTTTAGCTTTAATAGAATTTAGAATTAAAAGGGCTTTGAGCAGAGTGTTGGAGTAGCTAAAGTTAGCAGATTAGTGAAGTTACTAGGTGGGACATAAGAATATAACTCAAAAAAGTAGTTCTATTGTCCCATCCAACCTTCAGGCTGCTCCATGTAATAAGCTTCGCAGTTTAGAGAGGTTCTAAATAAGATGTAAATTGTAGCTACTCCTCTCCTTAGGGCAGCATCTAAGATCGAATCATCTGTTTCTATATTGTAAAGGAATTGAAATCATAGGAACAAGGATGATAAGTCAATCACATTTTGATGTGACAGTGGAAAGGCTAAAATAATCCATGAATAATTTAGCTTCCAATAAAAATAATTTTAGCACTTTATGAACAATGTAGAATATTTAGTACCTAAAAAAATCAGTTCACAAAAGGTTGAAATTAAATATTTATTAAAGTGGTTAAGATCCTAAGTTAATTTTGGTTATCAAACTGCATAATTACTTCTTTTCTCAATCATAAAATTCTACCAAAGATAATATAAACCATCTTTAGAATTTTAATATATGTGCTGGTACCTCAGAGATCTTGAAATTCACAGTATAAAATTACATTTTTTATTGATGAAGACAGACAGTGGACAAGCAAACAAACATATCTCTATTAAGAATCCAATAATGTGATTTTATGCTCATGAATTGGAAAAATACTATTTAAAAATGTACAGACTTTATTGACAGGAAAAATAAAAAGGAAGAACATGAAATCACTGAAGAAATCCTGAGAATAAAAATGAAGCTAGAACTGTCACAATATCTGATTTCAAAATATATACTGCAAAGCAATAGGAATAAAAATGTAGAACTGTTTCGTGACAAGAAGAGAAAAAAAAATGAAGAAAAGAGCAATTTTACCGAATTCAGTGCCAAAGAAAACCACACGTGTTCAGACAATTTGATTTAGACAATTATGCTATGTATACCCAGTAGGAAAAGGATAATCCATATGAAATGGTGCTAAGAGAATTAAGCATTTACCATGAAAGCATAAAATGACCTACCTTGAGAGGTCACTAGGATGTAAAAAAAATCAATCCAAAATCAAAATCAATTAAAAACGTAAGTGTAAGTTCTGAAACAATAGAAGAAATAGAAGAAAGAATAGTACAGGACACTAGATGTGTGTGTGTGTGTTTGTGTGTGTGTGTGTGCGTGTGTGTGTGCGTGTGTGTGTGCATGTGTGTGTGTGCGTGTGTGTATGTGTGTGTGTGTCTGTGTGTCTGTGTACATGGGGGTGGGACACATAAAAGTACAGGAAACAAATTCAAAATTACACAAATGTGACTTTTTAACCTAAAATATTCTGTGTAGCAAAGAAACAATCATTAAAATGTCAAAGTACATGAAAAGTACATGTCAAAGTACATGTCAAAGTACATGAAAAGGGAACAATATGTTCAAACATATTCTCTGCTGGAGTCAGATAAACTACATAAGAAATGGGCACCACATACCTTCCTAAGCCTAGATGGAGGGGGGAGGGTCTTGGACTTCCCACAGGGCAGGGTACCCTGCCCTCTCTTAGGACTGGAGGAGGATGAAGGGGTGAGGGAAGAGTGAGTGGGGGAGCAGGAGGAAAGTGGTAGGAGGGAGGAAGTGGAAATTTTGATTGGTATTATTTATAAAGTAATAATAAAAAGAAATTGGCATCAAACATTGCTTATAAACACATGCAAAACTATCATCAGAGAAGGCAAATCAAAATCCCAAGATCTATCACGTCATTACAATAATAATAGCTATTTTAAAAAGCATTAAAAAAACTACCATGGATTTTGTAAAGTCATGACTATGGACATTCACAGAATATATCAGTATTTGGAAGAGAAACGTGAACTTTTATGTTTATTTCAGAAGTAAATAAATTTGTGGAGATTTCCTATCCAACTACATGCTGATCAACAAATGAAATGATAGGGACAGAAGATACACATGCCATGTACTTCTCCTCTTCCTTAAAACAGAATTAAAATCTATCATTTCAGCCGGGCGGTGGTGGCGCATGCCTTTAATCCCAGCACTCGGGAGGCAGAGGCAGGCGGATCTCTGAGTTCGAGGCCAGCCTGGTCTACAAGAGCTAGTTCCAGGACAGGCTCTAAAGCTGCAGAGAAACCCTGTCTCGAAAAACCAAAAAAAAAAAAAAAAAAACAAACAAACAAACAAAAAAAAACAAAAACAAATCTATCATTTCAAATAAAAAGTATGGAATTTAAGGATCAAGATGGGAAGCAAACTAAATAGGCCATAGAAAAATGGGACTATGTGATCTCACAAATATCTATAATAGGATGAGGGAAGGGTAGTGGGAAAAACTGTATAGCACGTGCCTATTCAAATAGTTAAAATAAGAATATAGGAAAAGAATGATGAAATTATAGAAGTAGCAAGAGCAATGGTTTTCGTCAAAAGTTTAAAATCAAGCCAGGCGGTGGAGACACATGCCAGCTCTCAGGAGGCCTCTGCAGAGAGTCTCTGTACAGATACTGGTGGATCTCTGTAAGTTCGAGGCCAACCTGGTCTATAAGAGATGGTTCCTGGACAGGCTCCAAAGCTACAGAAAAATCCTGTCTATAAAAGCAAAAAACAAACAAACAAACAAAATTTGAAAACAATAAGATAGTGGATGATCAATGTTTTACAATGTGAGTTAACTAGAGTAAAGCAAAGCTCTCCAGTTCACATGTTATTGTTTTAGTTAGCAAAGTTTGAATAGAGAAAAGTATATCAATTTAATTTAAGCCTATTTATTTGGAGAGAAAAGCTACTGTGTAAAGTTTCCTAAAAACTTTGTGTACCCTAGAGAGTCCAAATAACAAAGGCACTCAAGAGAACCTTGGACAGCAAGTGAGTGCATTGGCATTCTTTACAGAAACCTATGTCATCAATGAGAAGCCCATCCAGAAGTCACAACTCACAAAGTTACATACCTATATCCCTGCACACTGGAAGGCATCTCTGCTATCTGGATAGTGTCCTCTCCTCGACTACTTTTACCGCATAGATAACCTTGGGAAGTAGCCCTGTGAATCTTTTACTTTTCCAAGCTTCCTGAGATTTGAAAAGTAAAGGTTCTTTCTCTACTGGAAGGAAGTGTCCCATTGTTGGCAGTGGATACCCAACAAATGTTCCAGAGAAGCAAGCTAGCAGAAATCAGAATTAATCCTGTGTGGTACTGTAGAGTAACAACTAAGGCTAATAACAATGCATTGTGTGTTTTTAAAAGCTACAGATAAACCTTGGAGGATTTTGCTATGAAGAAAATGTGTGTGGTGGTATAATATAGATGAGGGTATAAACTATAGACCCAATTTAAGCATTTCCCATGTATTCATGTGCGTTATCATCATATAGAAGAGCCTTACATTTTTTCTGTTTTATTTTCTGTCTTAGTTAAAAACAAGTGAGTTACTTACCCGTATATCACTTTCATAACAAATTATAAGTTATGGGTCATTTTTCTTTATTGAATTTTAAAATATTTTTCTTTAATTCAGTTTTTAAAATCACATGTTTTAGAACAAATTTGGACATATCATGCAGTGATTTGTCAGCTACTGTTTCTACTAGCATCAAAAAGTTGAATGAGGGGATATCTGGGGGAAATTTAATGTTTTGGGACAAATGGATGCTTATTTAATAGCTGAAAAGAAGAAACAGAATTTTTAATTATCTTCTTGACACAATTCCTTTGCGAACACGCTAGGAAGAAGAAAACAAGCACAGACTTAGGAAAGTTAAACCTTACTTGAAAGAATCTTTACAAGATTTGCAAAGACAATTGCAACTGGCGATGGAGGCATTTAAATACAGAGAATCCTCTTAAAGCTGCTGTGTGTCCTTGAATCAGAGAGGTTTTTACAACCTTTGACATTCCTAATTTTCCTTTATAGCTCCTTTATTTTGTATTATGTATTCAGCCCTGTATTAACTTAAGAGTGACAATATTTTAATAAGGGAGGGATCCTGATATCTAACACATAATAGTAAAGGTATGTGAACTCAGTCACAAAAGGACAACTACTATGTGATTTAGATACCTTTATGCAAGATTACATTTGGTATATAAAATACGATAGCAATGAAATGAATTAAACGGCAAGTATGACGTTAAAAATAAACTCTTGTGTTAAATGGTTAAGGATGGACCAGATAAATGATTGATCCAGGGTGATGTTCTAAATAGTCAAAACAAGACATTGCACTTTGAACCTTTATTGCTCAAAATTGATCAAAGTAACCAAGCATGGCTGGCATTTCATTTGGTAACATAAATCCCCTGCTTGTGCTATATTTTGCAATGAAATGCTAGATAGCAGTTGGATATAATTTTTCCATAATAGAAATAGCAAAACATCTTCCCTGTTAGCCCATAACAAACAATATTCATATCAAAATGAACCTATTTAATGAAAAGTGTAGCTGCTTTTATGCACTTTTATAGCAGTTTGATCATATTTTGGCATAATCAGCAATGAAGTAAATCCAGTATATGTCTCAATGGAAAGTGTTAAAGTGGAATAAAACATCACATAGATCTAGTTTCTCATGCTCAATTTTTAAAACGATGCTCAAAATTATACAGAACTATGCTGCTTAGGCACTTCTTTAATGAATCGAAGTGAATGATAGTGCTGTCTTATAAACAAACAGGCACATAGAAACAGTAAAGCGGGAGAGAGGATTTGGAGAATTGCATTATGCTAATCCCAAGAAACTAATTCTTGTGATGTAGTACAAGAACAGTCTATATCCTATTCACTTCAAAAAGAAAATATACAGCAGAAACTATTCCAAAGTTACTGGTACTTCAGTATAATATTCATGCAGTTTTTTTTTTTTTTACCTTTTACTGAAAATGCTTTTTTTTTCTCACCTAATATATCCTGATTACAGTTTCCCTTCCCTCTCTTTCTCCCTGAACCTCCCTAACACCCAACCCACCCAGACCCATTTCCTTTCTGCCTCTCATTGGAAAACAAACAGGTTTCTAAAAATAATAATAAAATATAATAAGATAAAACAAAAATATTGGAATTGGACAAAACAATCAAACAGAAGGAGAAGAGCTTAAGCAAATGCAGGAGAATCAGAGACATACTAATTAATATTATTACGACTCAAATAAAAAAACTAAACTGGAAGCCATAATATACACAAAAGGAGACCTGGTGCAGACCAGTACAGGCCCTGTGTAAAATGCAGTAGTCTCTCTGAGTAAATATGAGCTTTAATTATGTTAATTTAGAAGGTCGACTTATCTTCGTGTGCTCCATTCCCTCTGGCTTCCACACTCTTTGTCCTCCATTGTCACATGGTTCACTGAGTTCTAACAGGAGATATTTGATGGAGAAATCCTATGTAGGGCAGAGTGTTTCAAGATCTTTCACTCGCCATATAATGTGGGCCTTTGTGCTATTCCCAGTTGTTACAGGTGGAAGCTTCTCTGATGATAGTTAAACAAGGCGCTTATCTGTGAGCATAGGATTTGATTTAATAACTATGTTCTTTTGTGTTTTTCTAAGCTTGGTATTTGCTTTTGCCTTAGATGCCTGGGCTATTTAGTTTTGGGTTCTGGGTCAGCCAAGCAGTGGCAGGTGTGAGTTCCATCTTGTGGTGTGTGCCTTAAATAAATTCAGATATTGATTGGTTACCCCCATGAGCTTTGTGTCAACAAACACTAGGGCATGCATTTTTTTTTCTAGTGAGGATTTTAAACATAATCTTTCAAAATTAAATCAATATTCTAAAAGGGAAAACAACTTGACTTTAAATTATAAATTTGAGGATTCATAATTTTAACCTCATCTTTATGATGGCATGCATAAATTTATTTGATTTTGTATATGTTTAAATATGATGGTATGTTTATTGAAGTTGAAACATAAACATAGCTAAAATATTGTTGGTGTTATAAGAATGATATTATTAATTAACACAGACTGCCTGTGAAAAATGTATATCTACTCTTTTTTTTTTTTTTTGGTTTTTCGAGACAGGGTTTCTCTGTAGCTTTGAAGCCTATCCTGGAACTAGCTCTTGTAGATCAGGCTGGTCTCGAACTCACAGAGATCTGCCTGCCTCTGCCTCCCGAGTGCTGGGATTAAAGGCGTGCGCCACCACCGCCCGGCTGTATATCTACTCTTATATATACTATGCTTATAAGTGCTGTAAATCAATATGATCATTTTCTGCAGGGTACATCATACGTAATTATAATTATGATTTCTCATTCCCACTTATGCAAAATATGGCATTAACATTTTCTTTAATTGTTATTGTCTCTCTGCATATTTATATCGCTACACTCTACAAAAATATTCAAACTCACTAAGATAGAACAAAGAACCACAGAAAGAAATTGGCTTATTACCATTTAAATGTTTTTAATATAGGCTATATGCTTTATTTGACAAATTCTGCATACTTATATAGAGAACATTGTGAAAAGACAAGTATCATCCTCCTATCACATGACAGAAGGCTACTTTAATTTCTCCTAAAATAAAAAAGTCTTCAGGGTCACTAGTATCAAATTATTCTCGTGACAGTCCAGTATCCTGTAATCATCTGAAGAGTATTTGGCAGCCACAACTCCTTTTGATCCCAACTTTTACGATGTTATAAAATACATTGCATGTTCTCGGTTTGTTGGGAGCAGTGAGACCCCAGATCCTGAATTTCTTGTAATCCCCTGATCTGAGTGCCTACAGCTGCTCTGAGCACGAGACCTTCAGAAGTTCCTGATGGCAGGAGAGTGGTTTCTGGTGGGTTTGGCTGGGGCGTGGCTATCTCTATATAATCTGCCCCTGAACACAATAAAGGGGGCATTCTTGGGGAATTCAAGGATGACCCGTGTCGCTCTCTCTCTGTTTGTGTGTGTCTGTGTATTTTAATCTCCTGCCCCTTGCCCGAATCTCGCGAACTGGGTAAAAGCACACCGAACACAGACACGGGGGCTCGGTGCACGGCAGGTTGACTATTCTTACATAATAGAATTAAAAACGTATCTCAAACAACTAAATATCTATATTCAAATTAGGATTGATTCATCCTTCTGAAATACTGAACCTTGAGTTTGCTACAGATCATAATGCTATACTGATATATTAATCCTTTCTGTACAATGGTAGAAGCTTTCAAACGGGGTTTAAGTGTGATTTCCAAAAGGTTACAAACAAAATGTTCACACAAATGTTAAATGAACATTTGTCAAAGTTGACATTTGAATCATTATTTAGTGATGAAAGCAGTAATGGGTTCAATAGATTTAGCAGTATTTGAGAATACAGAAAACAAATAGACATAGATAAACATTGCATTTGATAAATTACTAGGTTAAATGTCAAACTGGCTAATTTCCAATATGGCCTTAAGCCATAATACTTGGTTTTATCATTTCTGTTGGATAGAAGAAAACATTATAGCACTGCTGAATGAAATTCTGCAACTAAGCTAGTCTCTTCAAGGATGAAATATTATCTGTTAGTAGCTACATCACTGCATGGTGAGAGTACTCAACAAATGATTCTACCTATTTCCAAACTATAAATACTATTTCTTTGATAGCTTTCTCTTCTTTGGTCACAATTATTCTTGGTCTCTCACACACAAAAAGCTCTTGCCTCTAACGTTTGGTTTGACAATCTGCACACATAAAGCAGCTGTTAGTCTACCAAACGTACCTTCTGATGTGTGCTGTGCAAATCGTATTGAAGAAGTCTGGGTAATTGACAGTGTCAAATAGTTGACTTCTTTTTCCAAAATCTCAAGAGAAATCACAATTTTTTCCCACAACTCTATGATTTTCTACTTTTGCAGCTGGTAAGTTAAGTCTTTGATCCACTTTTTATCAATTTCCAGCTGTTCTTTTTAGGTAAATTTCAGAAAAAAAATGGACTCTCAAGGTTTTTGTTTCTTTTTTAAGGTTTCCAACTTTCTGAATAGTAAATTTTCTGACAACTCTGTAGCTAGACTACTGTAGTCCAAGTAACAAGGTCACTTTCCAGGGAATAAATAACAGAATCTCTCTCCAAATGTTAAGTTAACCCTTACCACTTAGTCTAAGGTTATTATATCACATTATATGGGATTACTCTTAACCTTCACAATTCATTTATGGCCTTGGCTCTGCATTTGTTCAAGTACATCCTCCTAAGATGAAGGGCAAAATTGTATCATCTATGCACATAGTTAATGACTCAGCAAAGTCACTAATGATTGGATTTCAAAGGGACAGTGAAAATGATATATTGATTTAAAATTATTTGGTTCAGATTATAAAATAATAATCTATTTCAATATAAAAACGATTTCTGGAAAGATACTGTAAGTTAAGATGTGAAACAGTGTTTGGATTTACTTTTTCTTACCAAACAACTGAAAGTCCAGAAAAGCATTCTTCAAAAAATTAGAGTATACTTGTATTACGAACACTAGTTCCTAACACCAATACAGCTGTTTCCTTTTGCTCCTGCAGCCACAGCTCCATTAACTGTCTCTGTTCCTTTCAGTGAGTGACCCTGCTTCTGTCATTTCTTCTTCCTGGAAATCCCTGCCCTTTCTTGGTAGAACCCAATCAAGTCATTCTTCTTCCCTAGTGGTATCTCTCTTCCTCCTTCTCATCCTCTACCTGAAAATCCCCAACACTCCACATCCCAGACGTCCAGTCCAAATTAATTACAAGTAAATTTGTTCAAAACCCAGAGCTTGTCACAGATAGGAACATTTTCCATGATTCGGGAACCTTTCCACAGTGCTGCTCTCCGGAAGCAGGGTTCCCCTTGGGTCTGTAGGCAGCAACACTTCTTACAGCTTCTATAGCTCAAGCCAATTTGGTCCATGAAAAGCATCTGAAGTCCCTAAAATAGCTTGTTCTCTGTCAAAACTCTTGAGCTGGGTTTTTTTTCTAGGTATGTTTTTCCGCTTCATCTAGATTAGCTTTCATCCCCCTCATGTATCTCCCTTTTTCCAATAAGGTTCTTAACTATGATATTCTCTAGTATTGCCCTTCTCTTCAATTTCAAAATGTCTCAGTACTCAGAAAACCTATTAACATATTAGAATGTATTTGCCAGGATTTCTTTACTATTAGCTGATTCTTTAAAACATCTACACCTGAATCCATTTGAGAAGAGATTTAGGATAACTCACTTGATGAAATTCATTTCAAAGAAGAAATGGAAGAAATAGGAGTATGTGGAACATAGATGGCTTTTTAAAAAATGCATAAATAGTCTGCAACAAGTCGTCTTTCCTCACAAGAAGGTAAGAATGCTGTCATCTGTGATGATAGCTCAAGGAGTCTTGTACTCTACACATTAACTTTAAGTCTATAAACTGAGGATGGTTTTGTGAAAGATACAACAAAAATATGGCATATATTGAAACTCACTGTAAACATATCCCAATTTTCCTTAATGAAAATGGTGTTATGTTTCTAGTTTCAGCAAGAGTATATGCAGGACATGGTGTCACATTTCTGGTTCTACAGTTTCATTATACTAGGTTGGAACAAGAAGAGTGTTTTCCAAATTACCAATGAAGACAGAAGAAGACTCCTTTATTTCCAGGAATATTCTCTGGGTGTTTATGACAAATAGAAAGCCCCAAAATGGATAACGAGTACCAAAGGACTGTAACTATCAACGGTTTCAGATGAATAAAGACTGGGGACAAGCCACAAAGCAGCTCCTGGGAACTCAGCACCCAGACAGTAATTCTCTTCACAGAAATCTACATAACAGTTCTGACTGAAACCAATAGAATTACATTTTTATCTCTCTATATTTTATATAAAAATTAATCAAATAGTGAAAGGTATCTATGATGACATTTAATTAGCTATTTTTGCCAATGTTGCTCTCAACTCCTTTAAACTAAATGAATAGGGAAGACATTAATTAAGCAACTAATAATAATAAAAAGTACAACATTAAAGTTTTTTAAAGAAATAATTGATTTTTGGAAAAAGAGAAATAAAGTAGTTTTATCTAGCATTTCAATTTACTGCTCTCAGGGAATTGAACTTAGGCGGTGAGAATACAGTTACACTTGCAAGTTACCTTGACTGCGGAAATGGGGTTTGGAGGTCATGGACTGAAAGCAGTGTATTTCATAAGGGAAAGCAAAGAGACAGGGTCATCAGAGGGCTTTTCAACTACTGTGCGCTTGCACCTGAAACTTTCACTTAAGTTGTCAAATTTGTTCTTTTAAAAAAAGATACTGAAAGGACAGATGGAATGGAACATTTTTAGAGCCCATGCAAAGGAAGAAAGGACCATTTTGCTCACACCTAGGTTGGGGTATCTCTTTCTATCAATGACTCTGGGAAGAATATTTACCAGGAGGAACAATAAATCTGTACTGTAAACAGGGGCTTATTCCAACCTAAAAAAATCTTAAAGGCTTCATATGAAAAAGACCATTAACACAAGTGACAGCTTATATTAGCTAAGAAGTGGAACAAATGGAAATCTATTCCATTGCTGGTGGGAATGCCAACTGGTACAACCACTACAGAAATCAGTCTGGTGGTTCCTCAGAAATCTGGGAATTGATCTACCTCAAGATCCAGCTATAACACTTGGGCATGTACCCAAAGGATGATCTATATTGCTACAAAGATACTTGCTCAACTATATTTATAGTAATGGTATTCATAGCAGCCAGAGTCTGGAAATAAACTAGATGTCCCTCAACAGAAGAATGGATAAAGAATACGTGGTACATTTATACAACGAACTATAAATAATTCTACTGTTAAAATGACATCATGCAGTTTTAAAGTAAATTAATAGAACTAGAAAAAGCCATGCTAAGTGAGGTAATTCAGACACAGAAAGACAAACATTGTGTGTACTCACTTATAAGTGGATATTACCTTTAAAGTAACTGATAATCATGCTGTAATCCAAATCCACATACTCAGACTAAGCAAATAAAAAGGATGACTATAAGGGAGATGCATGGGTCTCCCTGGAAAGGGGAAATAGAATAGATTTTATGGTTTGACTGGGGCTGGTAGGTATGGTAACAATAGAGAACAGGAGATCAGGAGAGATCGAGGAAGAAAATACTACAGTGGATGATTAGAACTGGAGTACATTAGTGGACAATGTGCAACTTTAGAGCAGCAGAAATCTCCTAGGATTCTATGAACGTGACCCTAGCAAGTGCTCCTAGTAGGATAAGGAGCCTGAATCAACTATCTTCTGTAAGTATGACAGACTGTCAGTGGTGGGACTAGGACACTAATGCAGCCACAAAAGAAGCCAACCTACAATCTATATTGCCTACAAGATGTGCTGGGGCAGTGGAGGTGCAGAACTTGAGGAAATGTCCACCTGATGATTGATCTAATCTGAGACCTAAGCCACTAGTAGGAACTTGCATCCAACACTACCAAGAGTCAGAGGCTAAATAGTCAAGAGAAATTCAATAAAGAAAATATGTTAGGTCCTCTTCATTTATGTTGTGGTTGTTAGCTGGTCGTTTTTTGTGGAACTCTTAATTGTTGCAATGGGAGCAGTGCTCTTGGGGCCATTCCTCCTACTTGGTTGCCTTTCCAAGCCTTGATATAAGGGTTCATGCCTCCTCTTATTGTACCTATCATGCTGTGTTTGTAGGATAACCTTGTGATGGCTGCTGTTTCCTGAAGGAAAATGGAAGAAGAGTATACCTTCGGGGAGAGCAGGGGAAGATTAGTGGGAGTGGATGGAGGGCAAACTGTGGTCACATGTAGTTTATGAGAGAAGAATACATAAAGAAAAAAATAAATTTATCCTTCTTTGATATCACACATCAAGTGCTTGCTTGCATCCAAGATATCACTTCCATATGTTTTTGCAAACTGACTTACTTTTCTTTTGGTTATTACTTTTGTTTTTTTTTTTAATAAAATGCAATGTGCAGTTTTAGATACAGATGTTGAAAATAGCTAGTCTATCTAAATATTTTCTTTTTCTAAGGGTCTATGTCTTATTGGGCACCTTCTCTGTCCTTAATGTTTTCTTACCTTTTATCTGTTTATTTGAACCATTGAGCTAGCTATTCATCTTTTGCTACAGGGAGGATTGGTAGAGGGAGGGGAAACGTTGATTAAGATGTCTTGAAAACAAAACAAAACAAAACAAAAAATAAGAAAACAAAATGAAAAATAAACTATTCTCAAAACACTGCATATCTCAGGAAAAATTTCAAAGTTTTAAAGCATGCAACACCAACAAAACAATCAACAGTAAAGCTCAGCTTTCATTGTACTAGTCAAATTATAAGATGATGTAGAAAAATACATGACAATGAAGGAAAACATTAGCCAAGATAAACATGCTCAAAAGTAATCCCTTACACAAGTACCTTTTATCCACTGAACGATGTATTCTATCTGTACATTTTACTATTAGAAAGCATGACCACATTAAGAATGACAGAACACATTACAATAACCATATTAAACTTGTAGAGATGAAAGACAGACTTTCTCTATAAAAATACACATACTGCTTAGGCTTCACAATAGAAAAAATAATAGTGCTACAAGCCTTTAAAATTATTCCAAATCATTTTCACTGGTAGAGTTCAAAGGCTAGCATATAACCCTTTCCTTGAAGCAATGACAGCAGCTCAGCAATGTTCGGAGACCATCCGTTATGCTGAGGATGTTGTAATGTATGTATAGTAGGAAATACAATTATCCCCTCAGCTTAAAAGTTATTTTGACTTGTTGACCATATCTTTGGCTTTACAGAAGCTTTTCAGTTTCAGGAGGTCCCATTTATTAATTTCCCTGATGGCTAAGGATCTCAACCATTTCTTAAGTATTTCTCAGTCATTTTTTAGAAACCATCTGAATTTTAATAATTGAGAGATTATATCTATTACTAAGTATCTCTCATAATCTACTGTATTTCTTCAAGTCTTATCTGAATTCTTTTCTTAAAAATACAATATTTTCACCATTATCCTGTACACATGAACCTGTTTCTACACCATTAACTGATCCCTCATGTAAATAACTTTGAATTGAGTCACTGACTTTTATTTCACAGCAAAAACTAGAAGGGAAAAACTATGAATTGTATCAGCATCATATATTTTAGCAGATTAATGATGTTTAAAAATATAGTTAACATTATTTTCTATATAGTTAACAAGTCATTTACACCTTCTTAGATCCAATAACAGAGATTACATGACTCACAGATAAAAAATTGTAAAATAAAAAGGAAAAACAAAAACATATAAATGTTAGCCTATGATAGATATCCATTATTCATTCTTTATTATATTTTTAAGATGAATTAATAAAATGTGTGTATGTGTGTGTGTGTGTGTGAGAGAGAGAGAGAGAGTGAGAGAGAGAGAGAGAGAGAGAGAGAGAGAGAGAGAGTTTGTCTGAGCATGTGAATACTATGATTTATGTGCAGTAGTAAAAGCAAAATGTGCTGGCATTGTTTCATTCCTCCACTATGTAGATTTCATGGAATAGGCTTAGGTTTCCATGCATGGTGTCAAGACCTTATACATACTGAGCCATCTCCAGGTAAGTAGCATCTTGTTTTTTCTAGGACTGTGGTCCTAATGTGGCATTTCTTTAGTAAATATTTCTTACCATCTAGTCCTGGTGGATAGCCAAAAATAAACTAGTATAAATACATAAATAACAGTAGGGGAGGCAAGCACGCTGGAGGATCAGTGTATGTGATGATTGATTGGCAAGTTTATTGTCATTTCAAATTTTGAAGTTTATACCTGTCTAGGCTAAAATACAAGAAGTTTGTCTTGGATGACAGGTCTTCATGAACATCTCAAAACTGCCCATCAAAGTTGCTTATTGCTCTGAACGAATTCTTCAGGAGGTTTACAGTAAGGTCAGTGACCTGACCTGTCTCTCCTTCTTACATCAAAAAGCAGACCGATTTGTTGTAAAGCATACTGAAGATAATGCTCTCCTTTGTGGAAATGTGGGATTGTCTTCTAAGAATCATATCAAAAGACAGAATTTCTGAAAAACTAAAATTCTTCTCATGTATAGTCACCTTATGCATGAAATACACCTGACCATCTACATATTTCATGAACAATCGGCAGACTTGGGGAGTCCTTACAAATAGAACAGTTTTTACTGACTGCTGCTCTCCAAAAGTCCTCTGCTATAAACCAAGAATTTCTTTTCTCCTGCCAGCATCAATGAAAATTAATAAGTTATGATGTTAACCATCAATAAAGTCTCCCAGCTCCCAAATACTGGACAGCTGGATAATATATTATGTTCACTATGAAGTTTCCTGGTATCCTTTAGTAAACCAACTGGCCCATTTTCCTCAAAGATATCCCTGATTATTGAAATATGAACTTCCACCATACACACACATTGTATGTGTATATACATAGTCATATAAACACTCAGACATATCCTAACAGAACTGAACCTATGGTAAAAGATTTAAAATTTTAAATTAATTAGGAAATAGTTTATTGTCCCTTCCTCAAAAATTATTTTAAAATTGCACAATACTTTAAAACGTGTAAGACTGCAGGTGTTGACATGAACTTAGTTAATAGTCAAAAGGAAAAGAATTATAACCACTGAGATTCTGTGTATATTCCATCTTTAGATAGCTTATTTTTCTTTTCTTCTTTAATCTATGACTGTACTCTTACTGCCTCTTTAAAGATTTTGTTTTATTTTTTATAACTGTCACACTTTTTCTTCTCTCAAGCCTACGCATATTTCTAAAACACACTGTGACCCACTAAGAGGTTTTTTGTTTGTTTGTTTGTTTGTTTGTTTGTTTTGGTCTGAATCTGTCTTTAATGCATATCTGTAATTATTTTCTGACCTGGTGTGGCTTTTGTTTTGTTTTTATTTGTTTGTTTGTTTGGTTTGTTTGTTTACTAAGCATGTGTATCTAGGACCAATTTTGGGTTCCAGTCTGTTGGTTCCACTGTATTCAAGATGGTGGAGTTATGTTGACCACCTCTGTTGGCTATGTGAGTTATGCTCAATGGCCCACCTCCAGGGACAGAGTGGATCTAAGTCACCATTAAGCAATCTGTAACATGCTGCTCTAGAACAGAGAAAGCACAAATCAGAAAGCTGGATTTTAAAGAAGCCATGTAGTTATTGCCATTAACGCTGAGTCTGGGAGCCTTCTCTTAAAGGAGTTGCACCTCTGCTTGCCACTAACAAACAGGTCCTATAGGGAAAAAAATGCAGTTACCAAGAAGCTGTGCTTGGCTCTCATTTTTGTAGGTTTAAAAGCCCTCTTTTTAAAAAAGCTATTTTATGTTTTATGTGGATCTATGCTCCAAGCTGTGGCATAATTTTGTAAGCAGATATGGCTTCTTCATTCCCTGATGCCCAGACACAAATAACCATACAGAAACTATATTAATTACAACACAGTTTGACCGATATCTCAGGTGTATTTCTAACTAGCTCTTAGACACCATGTAGTTGCTGAAGCAGAAAAACACCCAGAAGTTTTCCTGGTAAGCAAGAGCCTTGTGGCAATGCACAGATTGGTAGAGATGGATTAATTTAAGAGACAAGAACTAGCTAGAAGTATGCTTGAGCCATTGGCCTGGCAGTGTTGTAATTAATATAGTTTCTGTGTGATTATTCAGGTCTGGGCAGCTGTGAACCATATAAGCAGTCTTCGCTTACAGTAGCCTTGAACTCACAGAGATCAATCTGCCTCTGTCTCTTAAATCCTGGGATTAAAAGTTTGTGTCACCAATACCTGACCTCTAGTGGCTTTACCTTTGCCTCTGATTTTCAGGCAAGATTTTTTTTTATTAATATGCCACTATAGAAACTAGAATTACAGTAAATTTTCATTCCACAAACAAATACGCAATAGTTAATAGCTAAGGTTATAAAGTCTGAAGACCCTGACTTAATAGATGTTTTTACTTTTACTGTTTTTCAGACTTTTGCAAAGAGAAAAAGAACCTCTTATGCTTGAATCTCTTTGTCTGTAAAATAGGGATCAGTAGATAATTCACATAGCTGTAAATATATGTTATAGGATGGTGCTTTATATCAGAATCTTGGAAATGAGAAGGTCACCCCAAGTAAGAATTATTGTTATTTATACAGAGGTCTTGATTATAACATTTAATATTATATAAGTGAATACATATAAACAGAGTGTGAAAGCTGTGCAAATGTTTTCAGAGGCCCACTGTCTCATCTGTGTATATTGGCAGGTCAGAATTCACTATCTGTGCCTTCCTCTGTTGCACTTTATATTTTTCAGATGAGGTCCTACTTTGTTAAAATGGCTGGCAGTTTCATTGCTCCATTGCTGTGGTCTGGACATTGGTTGGCATGCTTAAGCAGTTAAGTTTTTAACCCATGGAGTCATCTCCCCAGGCCCTAGTATTCATGATTTTTTAGACTGAATTTAACACTCCTTAAATTATATTTATTTTAATTTTAAAACATGGTTTTGCCATGATTTTCAGTTTCCATATTAGATCTGTTCAAATTAACAAGTGCATATGCTTCTTGACACATCACCCATAATATTTTAATAAGGGAATTAATGAGATGTTTAACTATTTTATCTATGAGAAGAAAAAAAAGTGTTCCAAAAGAACTTAGCCCAAGGGAAAGATTAATTATACCCTAGAAAATATGAATGGTAATTTAAGTAGAAGTCATTTTAAGTTAGAGAAACATTAAAATAATGTACTTCAAATGCTTTTATTTTCACAATAATACCACAGGATCAAAGAGAGGAACTTCAGTACCTATATTACCCTAGTCACCACCTCTCAGTTGTTTTTGTTTTGATTTGTTTTAGTCCGTTTAGAGAAATTACCTGGCAAATGCCTTACTATTTGAAAAACAAATTCCTGGTTTTTCAAATATAAAGATCCTCCACCCTTTCTCTTGTAACTTGTTTATTTTAGCTATTTTTTAATGCTTATTTTACAGAAAAAAAGAGAGTACTATTTCTTCATGAAAATAGAAAGTGGGGGTGAAGGGGGAAGTCCAGTCACAAGGAATTCTAATCTGTTATCTGGAGGATGGAATATAAAACAAAAAGACTAGAAGAAAACCAGAAGACAGGAATTAATGCAGAGAGATGCAGGCTTTATTGGTAAGTCTGACCAGAACTGGAAAAACAGTTTGCTAGCTTCTCTCCGGCTTGCCTAGAGAAGCTTTAAAATTTTATAGAAAACATGGGGGGGGGGGAAGCCCACCAGGAAACACACATGTGTTGATTTAGTTGTGAGTCAGATAGTGTGAAACTTCTTGGAAAAGGAGCTCTAGTCCTGCTGCCAAAGACTGAGCCAATATTCGCGCTGACTCTTCTGTTTCAGTATGGGATTGCTGGGAACTTTACATATTTCTTCAACCCCACCCACCATTACATAGCCCTCTGCCTCTCTCCCTCTCTTCTTTTTTCTCTTCCTCCTCCCCCTCTCTCTCTCTCACACACACACACACACATCATTATAATAATGTACTAATTTATTCTCCTAAATGATGTGTGCTTCACAATTAAGGAAATTTCTGTGTATGTGTTTGCATAGCTTTCTAATTTTATTTTCCTTGTGATAGATATCACCTCATCCTTAGAAGAATAAGGTAGGGTGGTTAGAATAAAATACCTTCAATTATTATTTTAACAGAGAATTTTAAGAATTTCTGTTTCTTGGTTTCATTTGTGACACCTTATATACATAGGAAATTCCAGGTTTGGTAAGACAACAATATTTAGGTCAAGTTAGACTTATATTTCCACCCATTTATGAAAAAAGCAACATGGGTGTTATGAACATACGTGTTTTCTTTTTTTTTTTAATTTATTTTAAAAAAAAACCAAACTATCTTCTCACATTTTATATGCCAAATCCATTTTCCACTCTCACCCCTCTTCCTGCTCCCTCCACCTTCCCACTTCCACCCAGCATACACTCCTCAGAGAGGATAAGGCTTCCCATGCAGAGTCAACAAAGTCTATCACAGATCTTGGCTATTTCCCCTTTCCAGAGGTATCTATGTATGTCTTTCTTCTTGTTACTTAGCTTCTCTGGGGTGGTGGACTGTAGACTCCTTTTCCTTTGCTTCACAGCTGGTATTCACTGATATCATACATGTCTTCAGAGCATTGTGATTTTGAGATTCATACATATAATTTAGTTTTCAGGAAGTTGAAATGCTGATGCTTTTGTGGTCTCTACGCACTTATATTTAAAAGAACAGAAGTCAATATTCAAACTACACTCTGGATTTGCAAATGAAACCTTTTTTAAAAATTTTTGTCCATTAGATCAAGTAAACAAATAATGAACCTATCATTACATCATACAAAGATTTTTTAAAAAAGACCATGGCACTTTTATTTAGCTGACATGACAAAAAGATGGTCTATAAATCATAAATCACTTCACCAGATTTTATAGTTAAGTTTCTATACAGATATGACATATATCCCCACAAAGTAAGGACTCTTAAGCTGGCCTGAATGCTTCCAGGTCCAAATACCATGCACACTGAATAGATTGCTAACTTAAGCCATCTCTTGTTTCCTTTGATCTTCCATGCTTGCAGAGGTGCCTGTTGACTGACATCACCAGCAGCGGAACCTCAGTAGACAGAGTACTAGCTTCAAGAAATACAAAGAAAAAAAAAACAAAACAAAATCAAACAGCCTGTCAAACATGAATGATCAAAAGTGATGTGCCTCTGGCATATTATCACTGCCAGGTAAATGAACAGATACCTTAAATCAATGTGATCTGAAATTAGTGACAAAAAGAGATTTTACAATTTTAATTTTAGCAGACAGCCTAGTAACGCATTCTCTTTTCAGTTCACAGCATAGAAATAATCTTCAGATAATCCACGTCTTTGGTCATCTATACGTATACATTTTAGAAGATGTGTAGTATGTTGTTAATGATTTAGCACTCTTGCTTTTATTTTCTCTTTGTAAAGCAACAAATAAAGCTACTGTGAGATCAAAGCCTCTTGGATCAGCATGTCTGAATATGTCTATCAACCAGATATGCTTTTCTATAACTTTCTCCTTTTTCTGTTTTATATAAAGGAAAATTATGTATCCCCTTTTTTAACAATGCAAATTTAAAGAGTACTTTAAAGGGCAGATCATAGGTTAATAATTTGTATTCATTCATTGTGATCCATGGCAATTATTTGAGATAACATCCAACTGCTACATTTAATTGCTCTTCTGGAAAGAAAGGATTAAGGACCATTATCAAAGACCAAGTAAGTGTCGATCTCTTCTCCATGACTCTTTACACCATGATCCTCTCTGTTCCATTATCTTCTCTGAAGGCACTCAGGCATTTGCTCAGACTCAGCTTCTGTGGCCAAATAGATTAAAAAAGCTAAGCAATCATCGTAGTGCCTAAGCACCTTATAGGAGAAATAGTTCAATATTTCCCCACTTCTGAATTAATTTATGCTATCTTCTATGTGAGCAATATTGTTTCCATTTTGCAGTGGGGTGACAGGCACTGTGACCTAACACGTCTTAGCCCCTCCAATTTCTAAGATTAAACCAAATTTTAATGACAAGTTATTTGTGCAGAAACACTTACGCTAATGAAAGAAGCTTGTATTGAACCCTGAATTTCAGAGTGCAATTCCTGAAGGAGCCCTTGCCTGTCTTTTATCTCTAGCACCTTTCCCCTAACTACCTCTTCTGACTACTCAGCATCTCTTGGGTCAAGTGCATGGATTTCTCGCCCCTTCTTTCTGCCCTTCACGAGTCCTTATCCTCTTAACTGCAGTGAGTTATTTGACTTCCCCTACTCACAGAGTCTCTTCTCCTGGTGTTTTTGTGCTAAATTCTATCTGGAGTTCAGAACATTTTATGGTTATCTGATTAAAACCCAGTGAAACTGAACACAGGGGAGAGAACAGAATATAAAACAGCCAGATAACCTAAAGGAGATCAATTTAAATCTGTTTTTAAGCATATTAATAATGTGGGTTCTGCCTTCTTCCTGCATTAATGCACCTGCTGGGATTTGTAGCAATAGACCAGCAGGAATGCTTCCGTTTGATATGATTAGTCTTGGAGAACCCCAGTCTTCCATCCTGAGCACCTCCCACTTCAGGCTTCTCTCTTTTTCTTCCTTCAGTTCCCTTCAGTGTTCCTGGTGGTCCCTGAGCACTTGTTTCTTCTCCTTCTTGAAGTTCAGTGCAATCCTGGCCAAAAGGAAAAAGAAAAAAAATCCTTGCCCTATTTAGGACATCATCTTTAATTTGCTGAGTAAAATTTCTAAAATAATCGCTTAAGATGCAATTCCTTGCATTTCACCTTACATTTATTTTTTCAGATTTTATTTCTAAATATAAGTAATGAATGAATCTGTGAATAAACAGAAATACCCATTTTTTTCTCCCTTAGCATTATTAAACTGTTTCTTTTCAGTCTTAGCAATGAAAAAGATTCTAGGGATCTTTAGGTGGGTTTTTGGATAACTGTGTCTGCCTGCAAGACTGGCGACCTACTCGACAGAAAGAGAAAACTGACTTTAGTAAGGTTCCTCTGAGCTCAGTGTGCTGGCTTTGCCATACGCACTCACACACATGCATACGAACATGCATACACCCTGGCACATGTATACATATACACACACACAAATACATTAATGAATGAATGAAAGTAAAGAAAAAGTAAAAGCTTTTAGGCCATAAAAACTAGTTAGTGGTTAAAATGCCTGCCGTGCAAGCCTGAGAACTTAGGTCAGCTTCTCAGGTGCCATGTTAAACCAGACATGCATTATAATTCTCTCATGGGTAGAGTAGACAGGAAGATCGTTAGAGTTCATTGTACATCCTGTCTATTATAAAAAAATTAGCTCTAGGTCCAATGAGAGATATCATCTCTAAACTTAATGAGAAAACTGATAGAAGAAAATGGCGGACCTCTGACATTCGTATGTCTAAGTGTGCTAGTACATGTAGTACATGTACACACATCAACATATCCATATCCACCACACATGTACACATACAGCTACTTTCTCACATTGAATCTAAAAACCATAAGGCATTTATAGGGTTTAAATATGAAGAACATGAACAAAACAAAAAAACTGATACAATTATGAAAAAAACTAAAATTCATACAGGTTTCCATACAAGGCTCATGATTATACAATTTATTAGTTACATCCAAGCAGTGGCAGGGCATTGCATTTTACTAAACAAGAGCTGCTTTCCAAACATTGACCAAAAGTTTTACTAGGCACAGTTGTCTTCACATGACAATGAGGTGTGTTAGTTTTCTGTTGTTCACAGGGAAGGGGCCTTCCACAAAGAACATCAGGGTACTGTAAGAGTGGATCCATGTATCTCACCCACCAGGGGCTGTTATTCAAAAGAGTAGAAAGCAAACCTTTGAGAAACAAGAACTGGTTCATTCTTGAAGAACATTTTTCTTTTCTATTTATTTATTGGAGAAGAGTTGATACAAAAATAGTTGATTATGAAAAATATATATATATTAAAATTAAAGTATCTTAGAAATTTCCCGTGACGAAGGGAACATTATTACCACATAACACTTAAAATGTTTTAAAATGTTTGAGCAAAGTTTAGTTCTAAAATGTTCATTAAATTAATATTGTTAGTATATAGGTTAATATATTGATTGGCTATGACATTTTTTACAATTCATAACATTCCAATCTTTGGTAGAGTTATCCATACAGAATGTGCCAAATATAAGCAACAATATTAGTGAAATACATAAGGTTTCAGGAAAGAATGACCATTATGCCATGCTACATCTCAATTTCCTGCGTCATCATTTGCTAGTAAATACATCAATTCACCGAGCTTTGGTGAGTGTCTATTACATGTTCTTTTTATTTGACTTCCCATCATTCTCAATGTCATTTGAAAAATCGAAAAACATGTCATTCAAAACAATTTTGTGGACAGAGTCTATAAAAATTAAGAACAACAGTTTTACTGAGGAAAAACAGCATCCTGCGGGACCACGTAAAATGATTCTCAATTTGGCTGCTACAATGAAAATCTGACTCACACGCTATAAACTTTGTCCTTGAAGTGGACCTTCATCTTAACAGCTGGCTCTCAATTCAGTCATTTCTAAATGAGTTATCCATTTATCTCCAAATAGCATGAGAAAGCTGACAAAATAAAACATACACAAGGCCAAGCATCTCTGAACCATGAAGTGGAATAAAGGTGTCCAGTGTGCTCATTATAAAGCCACTGACACTGACTCAGCACCACAGTAATTTCGCTGTTATCTTTTTGTTTCTGTGCCCCTTTATTCTTATATAACTGATCCTTACAGGATGGATATATAAGCAGAGTAGGCTATAAAAACTGAAATTAAGACAAAAGGCCAGAACACATATAGCCTTATGGACATGGTTGTAACTGCACAATCATCTAATAATTGGCCAACATTGGTTGATACATTTACTAGGAAATCTTACTCTTGACACTGAGTGACTCACGAGGAAAGACAAGAGGTGAATAGAGATTTCCAGACTACAAACCAATTTTTCACTGCTTTTGTAAATGAACAAATTCAGTTCTTGTGCTCTTTCATAAGTTTATGTTGCACATTATTTTTACTCTCACATCCATTCTCTCTTAGTTCACTCCAGAGCCCACTACCTCCCTCCCAGTCCCTGTTCTTTTCTATCTAACTGCTTTTCCACTTTTATACTTGAGCACACCTGAACATTCATGACATGAATGAGCTAATAACAAAGCACACAATTTAATTCTTCATTGCTACGATCCATATACTATATTCCTCAAGGAAAAGCACTTTTGTTGACAATCCACAATCACATTTTACATATATTCAAAAGTAGAAAAGAATGTTTTCAGTCCCTCATTTCTCAGAGTTTAAGAAGCTAAGGCAGCATCCCAATGTCAGGGTCAGCCCCAGCTACATAGATGACAGCTGGTGAAAAATACCTGAGACCTTGTCTGTAAACGCAAAATCAGAATGAATCGTTAGACTACTGAAGGTTAACGCTTTAAAATTTTTCCTCACATTTTCATTTTACTTCAGTACTCTAGATATCAATGTCCCCTATTAAGAACAGTTGCATATCTAGTTGAATATGTTATAAATAATCTGAGCTACTCTACCATTAACCTTCTCTCTATATATATGTATATATCAGTCACAAATAAAATATATAGCAAATATAAAATTTACATTTTTTTGCTTGTTTTTCTTTTCTTGAGCACCTTGGTAGTCAATTAGGAAATGCTTTTAAACCAAACCACTTTTCTACTAGCGCTATTTGCATAAATCAATCCATTTTCTGGCAGTACTAGGAGAAACACAAGTAACCTAAGGAAAGCAAGGAATAACAGAAACAGGCAACGCTGATATTCACATCAAGCCTTTGCTCGTTTACTTTTCTGTCTAAAGCTGTGTTAATTAATTTAAAACTAAGGAGCTATTTAGACGAGAATTTCTTAGGTCAACAAAAATTACAGTTAAATCAAGAAAATCAAAAGAAGACATAAAAGTTAATTATTACACATGCCTCTCACCATGAATCAATGATTTGAGGCAAAATGAAGTATAAATTCAGATATTTATCTCACTTCTCTGCTCATGTTACAGAAACAAGTTTTGTATTTCCTAAGCTTGATAATATGTGGGAAAACAAAATAATAATAAAGTGAACTACCATCTATGTATTTTAAGGAGCATTCAGCCTTGTGTTTGTTTTCTTTGCATGGGAAAGAATTACATAAGAGGATGATATTTTATTTGGATCTTGACTGCGGTGGTTTGCATGAAAATGTCCACCAAATGTAGTCTTCTTGGAGTATGTATGATCTTGTTAGAGGAAATATATCACTGTGGCGGTGGACTTTGAGGTCTCACGTGTGCTCAAAACACAGGCAGTGAGATATCCCACTTCCTGTTACCTTTTGATCAAATGTATCCAGTACCTTGTCTGCCTGCATTTCCCTATGCCCCACCATGATGATAATGGACGGAAACTCTGAAAGTACTAGCCACCCCAATGAAATGTTTTTCTTTTTTAAGTGTTTGCCATGGTCATGGTGTCTTTTCATGGGGATAGAAACACTGACTAGTACACTAACACTAACTATAGCCTATCAACTGATTGCTCACGTCTGTCAGAATCATTGCTTAAAGAAGGACTATATCTATATCAGTAAAGGACCTTTGCCAATAAAATCTAGTTCTTCTGAATACAGAGAAATTTACTAATTTGGATAAATATTTTACATGAAAAAATACAAAGTGTCACACACTGAAAATATAATAAATAACTTAATGCTATAAAATATTGCGTGGTTATTTCCCTCTAAATAATAACAGAGTTTTCATGAAGAAAGTTACCATAGCATCAGACTTCCTGTACCATCCTGAGAATACTTATATTTTATTCATGTTCTATGACTCTAATAGACTCTAATTATTACTAATTAGCTATAATATAAAGGTAAAGTTATCCAAATGAAACAGAAAAGCTTCATGTTCCTGATTGAAACATTTAAAGTCATCCTTTGTGCTTTTCACGTGGAATACATATGTTATTCCAGCAGTTACAAATACTGCTGGATAATCATCATAAGTGCAAGGGCACTCAGGGTTTCATAGTGACTACCAAGCAAATTATAGCTGTGTATTAAGAAATTTCATTGAAAACATAGGAAACTATAAATTAAACAAGAAGAGCAAAGAAAAAAATGTTGTTCTACTTGTTGAAACAAAAATTACATAGCAACATTCAAAGGGATTAACACCTTTAGTTATTCATCTAGCTATTCATTAGCTATTCAGCTACTAACACAATGTTTATTTATGCCCTTTAAATTAATATAAGCATGCTTACATTTATTTTATTTTAATACAGTTAATACACTGATACATAATGCAAGTCAGATTATATTGTCTCTAAATAACAGCAGTATAACATTCAATATGATACAGAATTTCACCCAAGTGAACACTCTAGCCTGTTTATTTCATTGGATAACCAAGGGTCATACATAATGCAGTAATGCAATTGCTAAGAGCAGGCTTAATCAAGTTAAAGTTTCGTAATATTGACTGTCAATTTGTTTTAACAGTTTTATTATAGAGAAGGTCTTCAATTTGGGAACTCTCATTTAAAATGAAAACAAACTGTTGACTTGCTATATGTTTAAATTAAGCATGCTATTTTGGCCTTGACACATCCAAAATAAGAACATTATTCAACAGCAGAAAACCTTGTCTATGTCTCAGTTGGAACCACTGAAGCTTAGTGTCCTCTGTAGACATTGAACACAATTACCTGATGAGTGGGAAAGGTGATTGCCTTTCACTGCCTTAAAGGGCATATGCAATAATTAAAAAATTCCTTTCAAAAAAAGAGCTTTTGCCCTTTTGAACCTGGCTTTGAGAGAATGATGACTAAGGGAGTCTTTAATGGGATTGCATTTAGACATCCAACCCTAGAACTTAGCAATGTTATTCTGTTCCTGCAAATTTGACAAGCAGTTGACAATTGAAGAGCCCTTTCAATTAAATGTTGATCTTTTATTACTGTTTTTACAGATGGTTGCAAACAAAAGGAAGCAGCATAAATAAAACCTGCAAAATTTAAGGTTTTTTTTTATTTGAAAAATTATTCTGTTCATATAGAGAAGCAAATTGGAAACTAACATGTCACATTAAACTACCTTAATCTGTATTTGTTAAAGATGAGCAAAATGCAGGGTTTTATCCATATATGTCTATTTTCCTTTCCCTTATTACGTAAGTTACCCCTCCTCCTCATTTATTCCGTAATCTTGGTTTCCTGAAACTCACTGTGCATATCAGGCTGCACTTGAATTCACAAAAGAGCCTTTGTATCTCCATTGAATATGTAGGGATTAAATAGCTGCTGTTCCGGCATGCTTGGTTTGAAAATTTGGTCTTTCACAGAGGTCATATAGTTTTTAGTCAATTCTATTTGGTCATTGTTAAAATAAAATATTTACAAATAGTTGGGAAGGAACACAGAGTGTAACATGTTATGAAAAGATTCATTATGCATGAGTAAACAATTGTGACACAAAGTTTCTGTATCACTTCAAAAATGAATATTTCTAAATCTGTCATGTACAGAGAGCATCTTGTTAATGATTACCTGAGTTCTTGACAATATTGAAAACTGCTCCCAGACTGTATAATACTATTGACTTCCTGTCTACCATAAACAGAAATTTCTTCTTAATGGCAGATTAAAAGTTTAATAACAAAAAGGCTATTTTGATTCTCAAATGCACAAAAATAATACACTCTAAATACTGGATTTAGAAAACAAACCCTAAGAAAAGTTTACTATTGCATACCAAAATTGCTGCATTCTTCTTACACCAATAAGGTTTAATTTTAGAATATCCATAAAGCATACATTGCATATATTTCAAACCATGTGAATATTATACATGTTAGTTGCCATATTTAAGATGGAAAAAGGGTTGGTTATAATTGTATTAAATTGACTGTTAAACCGAAGGAACAAAGAGGAAATGACAGTAATGTCAAGCTATGGGAACATGTGTGTACCTTGAATTGGGAGCCCTTGTATACTCTGTTTGTGTTACTGGAGAGGCTCCACTGCTGTAACGTTTCCAGACTTTTAATGTGTTCCCATAAGTGTCAGTATCTTTGGCCACTTTTGCTGTGGGAAATAGTATCTATTCAATAATTATCAAAATCCTGTGAACATATTTGTTTGGTTCTTCAATCAAATCTTTTTAACTTTTCCTCTTATATTATTGTACACTCTCTTTATTTTTTATTTATATGTCTTATTTTTATATGTCTGAGTGTTTTGCCTGAGCATTTGTGTGTTGTACTTTCCTGTTACTCACGAAGATCAGAAGTCAAGGATCACTTGAAACTGGAAGTACATTGTGGGTGTGAAACAGGGTTCTCAGAAAGAGCAAAAAGGTCTTTAAATAGTAAGTTAGTTCTACATTCCAAAATATTCACTTTTATACAATATTTTATAAGTCATTGGACAATAATATATGAACTCATGACTGTTAGTAAGTTGCTCTATAAGTGTCATGATGATTTAATGTTTTATGAATACCTTCATCCACAAACTACCATCATGGCTTAAAAGAAAAGAGGAAACGAGACAAGAACAAAAAGAACTCTAAAACAGATTAGAAAGTTGTCATTTCAATTTGGACAAATAACAAGATAGCTTGGAAATTCTGACAATCTTTTTCTATCCATATTTATTACCAGTTAAATAACCTGTATAATAGTATACAGGATGTACTAGCTTCATTGTGTAAAACCTTCATTCAAAAATATTTTCTTGAGGGACGATGACTTGGCTCAGTGTGTAAAGGTGCTTGTTGTCATGGCTAACAACCTGAGCTTCATCCGTAGGGCACACAGTAAAGTAAGATAGCCAACTACTTCTAGCTGTTCTTATGACTTTCATACACACAGCAAAATCCACCCCCCACACACATTACTTTGTTTAAATACTTTTTTTGAGAGGGTGGAAGGTGGACCAGTTTAGTACTTGTAAAGGAGAATGAGTATCTGATTTAGATATCAAACACCCATGTCCTGGAGGATATCTGCATTCCCATGGTGTTGCAAGCAGAAAAACAGACATCACTTTGAGTTCATTTGCCAGGCCGCCAGGCAAACATAAGTGTTAGCTCTTGGTTAAGTGAGGGTCTATGTTTCTAAATAAATAAGTAAATAAAGTAAAGGAAGATATCTGACATTGATCATTGACTTCCGTATGCATATGTACAAACATGTGTATCTACACAGAATGGACAGATATAAACACAACCATTCCCAGAGTATTTTTTTAATGACAATTCCATCAATTCCCTTCTCTTTAACTCATGGAGCATAGTAACGTGGGACAAATTTTCTAAAGACAAGAAGAGCAATTATAAATTACAAACGAAAAAGATAAGAATTCAATGAAAACATGGAAAATTAGTTTTGGCAATGGAAGCAATATAGCTCTGTCTATAAGCTAAACAAACCTCAGTGATTTTCATTGACCACACAGAATTGAAGGTGT